>NW_026705386.1:0-37500 GCF_029867415.1 Vicia villosa
GGCAGGACCTCTCTTGTTTGAGGGGGAATTTGGCATCCCTAATTCCTCATTGGGGCTGGACCAGCAACAGGTCAACCATTGGTTTGGATGAAAAACCAAGGTCTTGAACACTTATATCCCCAGCAGAGTCGCCATTTTTCTGTGGTGTCGTTTTCTTTTACCTCCCCGTTTCACTTGGGAGGACGGCACGCTAGACCCTTCACGCGAAATTTGGAAGGAGAATGCGCCCGTGGCGGGATGAATTTTATTTCAGTTCTTCCTACGATATCACACGAACTTTCTTATTTGTCCTACGAGTAGGAAAGGGGAAAAAAGATCTCAACTAAACCCTAGGAGTTTGCTAAGTGTGGGGATTTCACCTAGACTAGAAATTCTGGAGTCCGGGAGGTCGGTTATACATAGGGAAGTGTTTAAACACCCTACATATCTGTAGTACTCTACAGGAACCTTCTCTGTGTCATTTGTGATTGTGTTTGCTGCTAATGATTGGGAAAGTTTCTCCTTTGTGTTAGGAGAAGGAATTGATTTGATTTGAAGAGACAGACAGATAGACAGACTGACTATTTTTGGTATTTTATTAGCTCGCTGAGATTCCTTGTGAACCTCATGCCTACATATCCCTAGTGGAAGTCAGAGCTTAATGTAGTTCGGGGAACTAACTAGGGAAATTAATTGTTTTTGGTGCCTTGCTTGAAGCTCAAGGTTGAAGCTTGGAATTAAATCTCTGTTTACAGTAAAGAGACATGAAATCATCTCTACAGAGAGGTATTTGTACTATTCTACCACAAACATTTTGAAAGAGTGACAGAATAACTGAATTCATTTCATTCAAGAGGGGGACCTTACTTGTGTGTGTGCAAGTATGCCAGTCAGATGCCTCTTAAATGAAAGAAAGATGCTCGTCCAAATTAGGGAAAGTGTACAAGTCTGGGGATGTGCCAGAGCATGTCTTTCAGAGTCCTAAATGGGAGACTTTGATTGAAATTGAAATTGAAATGTTTGTTTGTTTGAATGTGGTAGAGTAGTAAAAATATCTTTCTATAGAGATAAGCTATGTCTATCTACTGTATAAAAGATTTGAATTTAGCTGGCTTGTATGAGGCCCAAGCTTGAGGCTTTTTGATTGATTAATTAACATTATTAACTCTGGGAGATGACTCCATTGAGGATTAATTACAGGGTATTTTAGTGTTCTGTACAAAGCCCAGAATTGAGGCTGACTCTATTTGGAGAGTGTTTATTTGATGGATTTTATTTGGTGTTCTGTACAAAGCCCAGAATTGAGGCTGACTCTACTGAGGGAGACTCTATTTATGTGCCTTGTACAAAGCCCAAGGTTGTGGCTGACTCTAGCTATGAAAAACATTATTTTCTGCCTTGTACAAAGCCCAAGGTTGTGGCGGACTCTTAAATAAATGAATTGAGTATGGATGACTATATGGGGAAAGATCCTAAGTGTTAGGAATCTTTGACACATGAAAGTATGGTTTATCTGCCTTGTACAAAGCCCAAGGTTGTGGCTACTGAATGATGAAGAACTCACTGGGGAGACTCTATTATCTGCCTTGTACAATGCCCAAGGTTGAGGCTGACTCTTGACAGGGGAGTTTTATTGTTTGGTGCCTTGTATGAAGCCCAAGGTTGAGGCTAACTGTTTTTGTTGGTTTTAACTCTACTGGAGATTAAAAAGACTGTTTTTCTTTGGAAGCTAACCCTTTCCAGGGATTTTGACTCAGCTGGTGAATTTGTCTATTAAAAGACTGACTTTTATCATATTTTTTGGAGGCTGACCCTTTCCAGGGGTTTTGACTCTTTTGGGGAAATTATCTCCTAAGAGAAATGAATCTTTATTTTTTGACTTTTTTATTAATTGACTTTGGAGGCTAACCCTTTCCAGGGGATTTTGTTAAATGAAGGAATGTGTGGAAGCTGACCCTTTCCAGGGATTTTATTTTAGACAGATGTTGGAGGCTAAACCTTTCCAGGGGTTTGACATTTTTGACAGATGTTGGAGGCTAACCCTTTCCAGGGGATTTTGTTAAATGAATGGCAGAAAGATTATCTAGTGGAGACTTCTTGTTTAAAGCCCAAGATGAAGGCTGACTCAATGCTGAGGATGATCAAACATGGATCCTAGACTCTGCTAAGGAAGATTGATGAAGATAAGGGTGACAGAGACTGTCCATGTCTCTCATTCCAAAAGGTGTACTCAATGCAAAATTGAGACAAATTTAGCTTGTTTAAAAGTCTGGTTTAAATTGGAAGAAACTCACCAGGGTAGGCTAAAAGGTGACTAAAGACCTGTTCCTATGTTTATAAGAAACCTGATGGGTCCTTGTATACAAGCTCAAGAGGAAGCTGGAAATGCTTTTAAGAAGCCTGTGGGTCCTTGTACAAAGCCCAAGAGGAGGCTAATCGAGGGTCATCGAGGGTCCTTGTTATAGCACAAGAGAAAGCTATGTGGTTTTGAACTTATTTTGGCTCTAAGCAAATGGGTAAGAGGTTTCACCGGGAATAATTCCTCTTTGGGTGGATGTGTCCTATTATTTGGATTCTAAGGTTTTTACCAAGATGTTTCACCGGGAATAATTCATCTTGGGGGTTTGAACTACAGATCTCTAATTAGGAAAGAGCCTTCACCGGGAAGACATTCTCAATCCTAGGCCATATTCCTATAATATATATATAGTTTAACTGTCCTAAGGTTTATACTCAAACGTAGTTCTAAACAAATATATGTACAGTTTATATTTGACAGTAATTTAAATAAAGACTGTAAATTGAAAGCTTGTAAAGCCTAACCTGGATGGAGTGGAGGCCATTGAAGAAGTATGTACAGAGCCTTACCAGTAATTGATGGATAACAGTTGAATATATAGGATAAACAGTTAATGGTTTTTTTGAAAACAGAAGAAGTGAAGATGGACAAAGGTCACATAGGTATCTGAAGAGTTTCACCGGGAATAATGCCCTTCAAATACCAGAAGAATGTTTTGAAAACAGAAAGAAGATTTTGAAAATACAGTTTTGAAAAACAAGCTAAGAAGAGAAGGTTTTTGGGACTTACACTCTATTAGAGGCCCAGTACTTTACAGTACTGGTGTAAAAGCAATTGAAAATGATTTTGAATGATACAAGGTTTTGTTGTTTGAAAATCCTAATCATTTGATTTATTAGAGATTGAAAACAGTTTTGAGAATTGACAAAAGTCAACTTAATTAAAGTAAAAATAAAGATTTTTTACTTAATTAAGACCTAAACAATTAGGGTTTTATCATGAACTTTAATTACAAAATGATTTAGGTTAAAACAAAGTGAAAATATGTATTAAAGTATTTAAGAAAACACTTAAAACATACTATTTTAAACCTAATAAAAATATATGAAATAAATAATATTTTTATGATTTTTTTGATTATTCACAAAATAGGTATATTAAATGATAAGTGTGTGAAAAATGAAGTGAAAATAAATTAATTTGATAGGTTAAATAAATATGTGAAGTTTTGTGAGAAAATGAAAGAAATTGTGTGTAAAAAAATAGTTTTGGCCCTTGGAGGGTTTGAACCCACGCCCTCTAGGCCACACACTCAAAACAAACACCACTGAGCCAACGCGCGTGTGGTGATAGTGACTTGCCTTCATTTGGTTATGTTTCAAAACAAGTTGCAAATCCTTAAAAAATAAAAGAATCAAAAAGTCTGGGGCGAGGGGGATTCGAACCCCAGACTTGAGGCATGATGATACTAAGGGCGTATGGGAGGCCACTAGGGCAAGTTTGTTCAGTCGTTAAGGGAATGCCTATCATTAAAAATAAAACAAACTTTGCTCAGAGATTTGAAAAATGGCGCCACCCTCCATCTTCGTCTTCAACCTCAAGCTCCATCAATTCAAATTTCTGAACTCTCTCAACTCTCAACCATTTGCAATGATGTAAACATGAAACTTGCTCTAAATTCACTCACGATTCTAAATATGTAACTAACATGAATTAATATTAACTATATCTAACTAATTTACCAGAAATCGTGAAGAACCCTAAAATTTCAAAATCAAATTAAATGACTATACTGCAAGATAAATGGATGATGATAGAGGGTTTTCAATCCTCTGATGATGCTGAACAAGATAGAATCGAGCTATTTCACAAAGAGTACTTAAATTAGAGAAGTGAGGTTCAGGAACTTACCTCTGAAAATGGAGGTCGTGAGGATGATTGAGAGCACCTGGGCTTGAATGAATGATCTCAATAGCTTCCCTGAGACTCAATGACGCTAACTGAATGCTTGTTGGAGCTTGAATCCTCCTGAATTGCTCTATGGTCCTTCCTCGATTTCAGCTTCAAGTGAACATGGAGGGTGTTGATTCTTGAGTTACAGATGAGCTGCAGCCATCTGGTTAGCTTCACTATGACCTGAGGAATGTGCCTGGATGATTGGCTTGGCTCAGAACCTCCTGAATTACTCCATGGACCTCCAACTGCAAATGCTCCAAAGTGAGAGCAACAATGGTGTTCCTCCACTTACAGAAGTGATCCAGGTGCTTGGATCACCTCAAATGACCTCCCTTGAGATGTTAGAATGCTTACTTTCCAAAGATGAGCTCTGGTTTGAAGAAAACGATTCTTCTTGCCAAAGAACTTTGAAAAACAATAAGCATGAGAAGAGAAAGAGAAAGCAAGGAATTGAGTTGCTTTGGTGTGGTTTCTGAATGAGAATGAGGCCTCTATTTATAGGGAATTGGTTCATAGTAATTGATCATAGTAAGCTTGCTTAATGAGGTGAGTTTGGTTTCTTAGCCATGAAGAAAGTTTGAAAATATCCCAAATGCAATGATGCATTTTCGGGCTAGCTTCCCCAACCATTGATCTTGCATGATCTTAGGGAACATTTCTGATTCAGAGGAGAGTTCTAATTGGCTTAGAGCAAGATTCCTTGATGATTCACCATTTGCCATAAATTCAAAAATGCAATCATTACATAATCACATGCCTTTGTTTTTGGGAATCTTCTCTAATCCTTATGCAATGATGAATTTGAATGTATGGCATGTCTTCAGATGTATTAGAGGTCGTGTAGCATCATTTAGTGAAGCAAAATGCACAAAATTGCAAAGTTTCAAATTGTACATGACCTATAATTTCACTTCATGAGGCCAACTTTGAACAAGCATAACTCCTAGCTCAAATTGAATTTGGAGAAGGTTGAACACAATTTGGAAAGCCCTAAACATCTACTTCAAATCATTAGTTTATGTCTTCTTCAGAATCATTTGGGAAATTTGTGAAAAATGAGCCCAAAGTTGGATGAAAACTAGGTTAAAACACTTAGAAAAATTTCTAAGTGTTTATGACCTAAACTTCAAAATTTCCAAAACTTCATAAATGGTTGATCTTTTGAAAAAAGTTCCTTTGTAAGATGTTGTTTTATTTTGCAAGATCTACAACTTTCATGTTGGAAGTTTTTTGAGTTGTGTAGGTGAAATTTTGAGTTCTCACCATGCCTTCAAAAACCCTAATTCCCGACTTTTCGCTCCTTGATGAATTTCTTTGAATTTCTTTTGTCAAATGACTTTGACATCCATATATTGATGATATTGATCTTTGAAAGTCATTTTTTGACCAAAAACCTTAAAAGTCAATGATGATCCTTCACAGTTGACTTTTTCCTGACAAAGTGAATTTTTGGGCTTTTGTGTAGAAACAAGATCTTTTCCTCAAATGAATGATGTAAATGGATTATATTGAGGTAGTAGAGATTCTTGAATCATGTCTTGAGTTTTGGATTCATGCCCTGATTAAAAGTCAACTATCTTGGTGAATTAGGTCAAAACCCTAATTTGTCGACCATGTGAAAATAATGACTGTAGGCTTTGAATTGAAGTGTGATGTCCAGTAGATCTTGTAATATGAGTTATTTGAAGATGATTGATGTCTTTGAATGGTTCCCTGAGGCTTTTTAGGGTTTCCCAAAAGTGATCCCTGATTTTAGTCCTTGATAGGCTCAAAACCCTAGTCTGGTGACCTGAGTAAACCTGTACTCATATGACTGGATGTCTAATCAATCATAGATGAGAAAAGTGAAGTCTTTGAGCCTCATGATTGTATTAGGGACTAATCCTTGTATTGATTGATCCTTTGCCTGAGCTTTCTTGTCTTTGAGCATCCTCGATTGGATACCAGATGGAGAAGTGACTGCTCTGGGAACTTGTCTTGACTTGATGAAAAATCCTGAAGATATGCCATCTCAGGGGGGTCAAAAATTAGGGTATGACAGATATGTATCGCACTTTTCAGCTTATTACCACGATCGATAGGCCTTAGTTGTAAGTAGTTCACTTACTACCACACACTAATTTACCACAGACCATAAATTGTGGTTATATACGTCTTTCGCTATCGTTGTGAAATGTGTAATATATAATAGTGATACTCTTAATTTGGCCCAAATCTCCCCTATCCACCACGCATCTACATCGGACGCCATCTTCCTCCTTACACAATACTACAACGTGAACAAGTCCATCCCCCTCACACAATACTATAACCTCGGACACACCTTCCCCTAATCATAACATATCCAACTCAATTAAAAAAAATCCTTACTTATAAAATTAAAAAAAAAAATCCATTATATTCAACTCTATTTGTAGAAAAAAAATTTAAATAACCATGTTTAAAAAATAAAATACAGAAAAAACCAACTTTTCGGGGTATTTACCAAACTGTCTAGGTTTGGGATACCGGTTAGGAGGATGCGCCATTTGAAATGGCGTATAAGTGTTGAATTTAGGTGTATACGCCAAACCATTTGGCTAACCCTAAAATGGAGGGTGTTTGCGCCAAATGGAATGGCGCATAAGTTTAGGGGCTGCCAAACCATTTGGCGCATAAGGCCAAGGCTCTTTTTTTTTTTATTTTTTTTTTTCATTTTTTTTTTATTTATTTTAGTTAAGATTTGTTAATAGTTTTATTTTTAAAAATTCATTTTTATTTTATTTGCTAATATATCTGTATAGATAAATTTTCCAAAAATTTTTTTAGCCTAAAAAATGTAGTGCACAAAACGCAAGTTGACATTTTGTAAACCGAAAATGTAACATCGATTTCAATATAATAAAGAAACGAAACATCGATTACAAATAATTAGAGAAACGACACAATTGATTAAAGAAAATACAACAAAATGATCAATGGCGTCCATCGCCAAGATAGCCATCCGTTCCGCAATTTCGTCTTGTTATGACACGTTTGCCGCGATCGTTGATCCCGCCGCGAATATTGGCACCACCCCTTTCCATAGCTCTGCCCCTACCTCTGCCCCTTTGTGCTTCTTGTTGTGTTTGTGTCACTGGACCCGGAATTGGGATGTCTCGTGGATCGCTGTCTATGAATTCGTCGACGCCCCCATAATTATCCGGAAAACCGCTGTTGTAAAGTCGGTTACCCATCCCCTCAAACGTGTTAAGTCGTGGTGGTGGAGTGGGTTGGGAAAAGACTTCGGGTTCATAGCATCCAGCAGCACTAGAACTACCCTGATTAAAGCCGAATTGGTTTGAAGGTGTTGCGAAGCCGGAGGGGGTTCCACGGTAAGAGGATTCACCATGAGGACCATCGTCGGGACTAAGATGAAGGCTAGATGAACCGGGAGTTAGGTTTTGGCCGAATCCCCTTGTGGACCCTGCAAATGTTGCAAATCCAAATGGTTGTGAATGGGTCTGATATTGGTCCGAGGAATGATGGTGGTCTTCATATTCTTGTAATGGTTGAGATTGGGATTGGAAAATATTTGATTGGCGGTAGTTGCGTGCGGAACGGGATGGAGTACTGAAAAGATTTTGTTGTTGTTGCTGGAGTTGTTGTTGTTCCTGGAGTTGTTGTTGTTGTTGCTGTTGTTGGAGTTGTTATTGGCGTTGTTGTAGGCGTTGTTGTTGTCGTTGTTGTTGTCGATGTTGTTGCTGGAGTTGTTGTTGTTGTTGTTGTTCCTCTTCCGGTTGTTGTTGTTGTGGCAAGATGTAGTTCTGTGCACGGGGATCAATTAAATAGAACGGAGCTGCAAGAAACAAGTTAGGGGATGTAGTTGTACGATACCAACTCATGTATTCAGGAGAAGGTTTCATTTCATGGTCACTGACGGGGAAGTTCAGGACATACTGGCGACGGTCCTTCTACATCTGGCGGTGATCGGGTGCAAAATCCTTCCAGTTTTGGTGTGTCCATTGATGCTTAACTCTTTTGAGGTGCCACACTCCCAAGTCAACTGGAGGGTCGGGTATCCGTTGACGCATCCCAAACTGAAGCATTACCCGGTCACTTTGATGCATTTCTATGATGTTGTATCGGATTAGGCAACACTTTGTCGTCCAAATTTCTGCATCCTGGGTTCTAGGCTCATACTCGCATTCGAGATACGGTCGCCATATGAACTGCATGCATGAGAGTTATACATTACCTCGGGAAAACTTATTTATAAAAAATACGCAAAAAAAAAAAGAAAAGGATTAGAGATAATACTTGATGGGGTCCAAGGTGATCAATTAGCGTGCGGTACATTGTGATATTTGACCGCGGATTAAGTGTGAAGTCCATTTTTTTCACACAAAATCTACAACGAAAATATTATGATTTAGTAAGAATGGAGTAGAATGTGTACGAAAATAACGGTATACTAAAAACTTACCTCAGCGCATACGGAAAGGCCCAACCTCCATTGTTAACCGGGGCCAGTATGGGCATCCTCCACCACCCCCACACCTGCACCAACAGGGCGCACCCATAGAATGTGCAAGAATCAGCTCTTGAGTTCTTGCACAGTGATTGGTACACCGTAGCCAGAACTGCAGACCCCCAGCTGTATAGACCAACTCTAGTAAAATCCATTAGTAAACGAAGATACATAAAGTTAACAGTGTTACCAGTGCTATCTGGGAACAAAACGTTTCCAATAAGCAATAGTAGGTAACACCTAGTTTTCTGGAGTATCGTCTCTTGGGGAGACGCATCATTCAAGTGAAAATTGTCATAATAAGTCTTTAACCTCTTAAGGTTAACACCTTGCCCCCTAGCACCAACTGCTCCATCTATCAAGTCTATCCCAATTGCCTGAAAGCATAAGGAATTCGCCTGCATAACACAGCCATTAATTTCCTTACCGTCAACTGGAAGGCCAAGTAGCATATGAACATCTTCAAGGGTGATGGTGCACTCCCCTGTTGGAAGATGGAAGGTGTGTGTCTCCGGCCTCCAGCGTTCTAGCAACGCAAGAACAAACTTGTGGTCAATAGAAGACTCGGCGATTCTGCTAATCAGACCGAAACCAGCAACGTCCAGGTATGGCATAATGCGGTCGTCCGGAGCGATGGTAGAGTGACTACGAGTGCGAAAACGTTGAGCGTTCTGAAAATAGTAAGTATGCCAAAAAAATTCAGTTAGTTGATCACGGACAGTGGCATGCTGTTAAAAAAATACTAATATACTTACGAAGGTAGCGATGTTCTGGGGGGTTCCTCTGCGTGTTTCACCCATTGTTAGGAGAGACATGGTTGAAGGATGAAAATTTGGAAGTTGATTGCAAAAGGATTCTTGTGAGAGTAGATTAGTGAAAGTGGTGCGGATTCTGCAGAGTCTTAAGTGGTTTATATATTCATGAGGCAAAAAACGGTAACAAGCTGCATGATTGACATGTCAAGACATCCATAATTGCTAGGTGTTGCTCCTGTAGAAATTGTTGGCATGCATGCAAGCTAATTTTCGGTGACAATACATGCATGCAGCTCAGAACTAGGTGACAGCTCGGGTAGCATGCATGCAATGGTAGGAGGAATCGTGGCAGGAATCTTATCAGGAATCGTTTCAGAAAATGATTCAGACGCATGCTAGGTTACAGTAACTCGTTTGGGACGCATGCAGGTGGGGACCATGTGGGGCCAGGAGGGGGTCCACATATACTACATATGCGCCAAATGAGTTGGCTTTTTTTTTAATTTTCTTCTTATGCGTCAAACCATTTGGCGCCTTCCTGTTAATGCAAAGCACTAATGCGCCATTTCATTTGGCGCATTAGTAGGATCCTTTTTTTTTCAAAAATTAGGGTTTACGTTTTTTACTTGTTGGAAAAACCCTATATGAAACCCTAATTGTGATACAGACCTAAGGCAAGGCGTCAATGCCTCTATAAATTAGGGTTTCGTGTGTGCATTAGTACACACACTCAAAAATGAATGAAGTACTAACTAGGCGTCAATGCCTCATTTCAGTAACTTATGTACCGTTCAATCAAATGCTCTTAGCATATCTGTACCGTTCAATTAAATGTTGTTAACATATTTCAATGAAATGATATTTTATTGTTACAAAGTTTGCAATTATTATTTAAGTTATTAATAATTAACAATAAAATTTCCCTCTGCCTTACACCCGCTATAAATAGCAGTGTGTGTGTGGAGTTGAAGTACTAACTCTTCTTTCATTCTTACTGTAAACACTAAAAAATGAACTTAGTTTGGGCTGTGGTCTTCTTTGAGGAAGGTAGTCACATGCGGGTTTGCCTTAACCCTCACTGGAATTTCCAGAGAATTGTTAGAGCCATCAACACTGGGTTTCGTCAACTAGATGGTCCAACCAGAAAAGTTAAACAGCTAGATTACCGATGTCCATACATTACGTTGACGGATAATAACCCTGAAGGCACGTACATGTATTATTGGGATCGTGTGAAAGACGATGTGGACGTGGATCTAATGTTTTGGACACACAGTGGAGAAGTTAACCGAGGCGTTGAAGATCCCCTTGTTCTTGCAGTGATACTTGAGTAGTTTAGATTTACTGTTGTTTTATTTGTTGCAATGAGTGAGCGTGTACTACCAGTTGTCCTGTGTTCTTTTCTTTTCTGCAATGTAACATCGTGATTTACCGATGGTTTTGTGTTGTCAACGCAGGGTCATTGAATTAAAATAAATGTGGTTGTTGTGTTAGTTGTTTTCGTCTGAACAATAATTACCCTAGCGGATGTGTACAATTAGTAATATATATTATTAAAATACATATAACTATTAATTAGAATATATACATTTATTAAATAAAATATATATACGTAATTATTAATTAGAATATATATATATATATATATATTAATTAAAATATATATACGTAATTATTAATTATATGTATAATTAATAATATATATAATTAGTATTTTAGTAACATCATTATTATTTATATATATATACAGACCTAGGTCAGTGTGTCTGACTTTTATAATCAATACGGAATCTTGTGGCAGTCCTAGATCAGTGTGTCTGGCTTTTATAATCAATTCGGAATCTAGTGGTAGACCTAGATCAGTGTGTCTGTCTTTTACAATCAATTCGGAATCTAGTGGCAGACCTAGATCAGTGTGTCTGTCTTTTATAATCAATACGGAATCTAGTGGCAGACCTAGATCAGTGTGTGTCTTTTATAATCATTTCGGAATCTAGTGGCAGACCTAGATCAGTGTGTCTGTCTTTTATAATCAATTTGGAATCTAGTGGTAGACCTAGATCAGTGTGTCTGTCTTTTATAATCAATTCGGAATCTAGTGGCAGACCTAGATCAGTGTGCCTGTCTTTTATCATCAATACGGAATCTTGTGGCAAACCTATACTAGTGTGTCTGTAAGAACCACCATATATAAGACACTCAGTGTTTTCTAAATATTACAACTCACACTAGCAATTCTACCAAATCTGAATTCATCTTAAAGCAACCAAACACTTCTCCGTCGAAATGACTTCATCTACCCAGTACCTTGTGCATGCCCATCTAAACGGTGAGACCTACTCTCACGAAATAGCCGGTTTTGTGATGCGGAACACTCAGGTTGTTCCATTTTTGCTAAGCAAAAGAGCAAACTTTTCGTACTTCATTCAGCGACTATACGCTAAGATTGCAATGGGTCCTATTGCAACCGTTTTTTACCAATGTCCCTCTTTCAATGACGACAACACCGTCAAGTTTTATGAGATGGAGATTGCCACTGACGAAGACCTGCAAGATATGTTTACTACTCACGAATACTCTGGCTTGGATTCCATCGAGTTGTACGTTACTCTACAGATTGGGACACAAGAAACTCAGATTGTCCAGTCACAAGTTATAGACCCACCAGTCAACGAGAAAGAAGAAGTTGATGTCATAGACGAGGAAGAAGAAGATCTGGAAACTGAATTTGACGATATGGTCAACGAGGAATCCGACGATGGTCAACAAACTTTGGTGCCTCCAGCTCACGTGTATGCACCTCCAACACATATGAGTAACCTGAACCTAGAAGGTGACGAACCATCATCCGACATCTTCTTCACACCGTACATCCAAACTGACGATGAATTAAAGGAAGGAGACAAGTCTCCCTCTAAGGAGGCTTGTCTTAGAACAATAAAAAAATGGTACATGGCGCACAACGTTGATTTTGAAGTAGATCGTTCTAACCTGGAACGGTATGTAATCACTTGTAAGAATCCAGAGTGTGGCTTCAGACTGTTGGCTTCTTATAGGAAGAGAAGTAATGCATGGAAAATAGGATCGATTACGCAGCAACACACGTGTGTCAACCCTAACACTTCCCAGGATCATACGGAACTCAGTGCCGATCTCATCTGTCAGGAGATCTTGCCTCTAATAAGTTCTGATCCGTCTCTGAAGGTCAAAAATATTATCTCGCATATTGTTACAACCTTCAACTACACTCCATCTTATAGAAAGGCATGGGTTGCAAAAACAAAGGCAATTGAGACCGTCTACGGCAACTGGGAGGAGTCATACAAAATTCTTCCCCGATACCTCAATGCGCTACACAGTTACGCACCTGGCACTTTTACTATTCTAGAGACACTGCCCGCTCATGCCCTGGATGGAAACCCTGTCCAAGGAAATGGTATATTCCATCGGCTTTTTTGGGCATTCAAACCTTGCGTACGGGGATTTGCACATTGTAAACCAATACTTCAAATTGACGGGACATGGTTATACGGCAAATACAAAGGAACCATGCTCATGGCGGTTGCACAAGACGGGAACAGCAACATATTTCCAGTGGCGTTTGCAATCGTCGAAGGTGAAACTGCGGCGGGTTGGAGTTTCTTTCTAAGGAACCTCCGAGAACATGTTGCTCCTCAGCCTGACATATGTTTAATCTCTGATAGGCACGCTTCCATAAAGAGTGCTTATAATAATCCAGCAAACGGATGGCATGACCCCCCTTCAAAACACGTCTATTGTATTCGCCACATCGCCCAGAACTTCATGCGGGAGATCAAGGACAGACATCTAAGAAAGGCTTTGGTCAATGCTGGTTATGCATTGACCCAACCCACATTCCAGCATTATCGGAGTGAGATTGTCATGACAAATCCAGAGGCAGGTAGTTGGGTAGATAACCTTTCTAGGGAGAAATGGACAAGGGCTTACGACAAGGGCGTGCGATGGGGACATATGACGACAAATCTCGTGGAATCCATGAATGGCGTTTTCAAAGGCATTCGTAACCTTCCAATCACAGCACTAGTCGAGGCTACATACTTTAGGATGGCTGCACTCTTCTCAACGAGAGGGAGGAAATGGGGGGATGTTAGGCAATCTGGTCAACTATTAAGTGATAGTTGCATGAAATTTATGCAACAGCAATCGGCAAAAGCAAACACTCATCAAGTAACTTCTTTCGACCGTTTCAATCGCACGTTCAGTGTGCGGGAGACAATTGACCACAATGAGGGATTGCCAAGACAACAATATAGGGTTCTTCTGGACGAAGATTGGTGCGACTGTGGAAGGTTTCAAGCTTTTCGTATGCCTTGCTCGCACGTCATAGTTGCATGTGCGTATGCGCACCGCGACGCTAAATCACTACTGTCTCCGATCTACAAGACTCAGACATTGCTCAGAGTTTACAGTGTTGCGTTCCCTGTGGTGGCCAAGGAGGATTACTGGCTTGAGTATGATGGAGAGGTAGTTTGGCACAACGACGCAATGCGGCGAAAGAAAAAAAGGCGTCCCAATAGTACACGGATTAGAACCGAAATGGACGTCCACGGCAAAATGGAACGAAAATGCAGCATTTGTCGTCAAGTGGGGCACAATAAAAAAAGATGCCCTAGTCGTGGCTCAACCTCGACGCAAGTTTAATCTACTCTGTATTTTTTTTAGGACAATGTAACAGTTACGCTTACCACCTCTTGTAACCTTTCCTCCGTTTTTAATCAATAAATTGTGCTTTAGTTAAAAATCGAAATCGACAACGCAACCATTGTTTAGGGTAAGAGAAACTTTAACGAACTCGATTTATCAAACGTTTTTATGAATATACAAGGCCGGAATAAAAAACGGTACGCGAAAATTAGGCCGGAATAGAAAACGGTGCGCGAAAATACCTGAATAGGGTTATTTTTGAAAAAAAAAAGGAGAACACATAGGAGCCAAACCATATGGCGGCTATGTGTTGAGGAATGGCCTTATGCGCCAAACCAAATGGCTAGCAACTTCTTGCCCTAATTTTTGGCCTAATGCGCCAAATGGATTGGCTTGTGTGACATGCATGCGCCATTTCATTTGGCGTATTCACTTGCCTGGGGTCCCAAACCTAGACAATTTGGTAAATACCCCGAAAACTTGATTTTTTCTGTATTATTTTTATTAAACATGGTTATTTAAATTTTTTTTCCTATTTGTAAATCACGCCGAAAGATTTTTTTTTTTTTATAATAGTCCCTGAACAAAGTATAAATTATCACCTTGATATTATAATTTTTTATATAGTTTTCTCCAATTATTTTTTTATAAAAGTACTAAATTTTATAAACATATACATCAATGTATAACTTATTAACTTACACTCAATAATAATATAATTTTAATTAAATATTTTAATTAATATATACAGCTCCCCTATTATTTTAGTCAAGATTCACTGAATTGCCTCCAAAAAATTTCATTCAAAAACCAACTCTCACCTAAACAAAGGACTTCTTGGTACAACTCTTTTGATAATTTTAGAACATGTCTCAAGATTCATCAACCTTGCTTCGACTAAATATTACAACATCCAATTATCCTAAGTATATATTTGTACATATTCTATAGTTAAGTATTTAATATGTATTTATTGGGAATGATATCATCCTAATGATAAGAATAATTATAATAATTTTAAAGGTGATCAGTCACACTTATGAACCGAATGGTTGCTGAATTTTTGTATAAAGTCACAGATACAAGTTGAATGAAACAAAAGCAAATATTTCTAATACGTGTGTTGGAAAACCTGGGACCAAGTATGTCATGATTTGCTTATTGCATCATTATATTTGGCCATTTATAATGACGCTGACATCCATAATTTGGAGTATTGCGTGTCGTAGATGCATAGCCATTAGTCAGTGACGTTGTGGACATTAAAGAAAATAGAAAATAAGAAATACTGTAGTAATTCATTATTTAAGAGGAAATTATTAATGTTGATATGAGAGTTGATTCAAGTTTGGACTTACGAAGAAAGTGATAAGGGCGGCACCAAATCATAATTTTTTAACTATTTGTCTTGAATCAGTCTATATTAAAATTTGATTTTAATTGATCGTTTGCTAATAAATGGTGAAATTATGCTTTTATTTTAATTAGAAAAAATTATGATAAAATGATATATAAATTTAGGTGGCGTCTAGCATGATCTATCAAGTAATGGTTCACGCGTGGGACACTTTTAATACACCATTGAATTTATCTAAAGGCCAAAATCAATTTAAAAAAATGAAAACACAAACATTTTTATACATTATATCTTTTACCATGTCTTCTATCTCTCATCCCTTGTCTCTCACCTTTCTCTCTCGTTGGATAATGTCTCAAACCCTCTTATTCATTAAATTGGATTATTTTGCATTTTAAATATTTTAAAACTAGTAATTCATACTCTATATCTTTTCATCTTAGTTTACTAACTCAATATCTTTTCTTCTTAATTTACTTGTAAAATTAATTTTAAAATGACATTGAAAAAAATGTATTTTTCTGAAAAATCAATAGGGCTTTTCGTTAATTTTTTTTTTAAATTGCTTACTCTCTTTACAATAACTTGAAAATTAGTTTAAACTTTGATCCCTGCTAAATGAGGGATTGCAATTTCAATCCTGACAAAAGTTGTGAAAACAAAAACTTAAGTTTTGAGGTTGTCGTTTTTTGATAAATATTGAATATAAGAACAGAAATTGTTGTTGATGTGATGAACACCAATGTGATTTTCAGTGATGATAGATGATGGCATTGATAGCAAAAAGGTAGAGTTTGGGAATATGCAATGAGACTCAATTATGAGAGATAATAGAGGAGAAGAAAAATGCATATAATGATAACAAATGAACAATGAACTGGGTGGAGAGAGACAAAGAGAAAGGAGAAAAAAAAAATTAAAATTCACTGTAGCAACAAGTAGTAAAATTATGTGGACTTATTGAATCTTACGGTGAGAGTTACTTGTACATGGCTGAGAGATTTAGTAGAGCCCTCGCCTTAGAAGCAACCATAAATTTATATATTTAAGAATTTTTTTCTTATTTATTTTCCTATTGTACTAATGTATATGTATATATTATTAATATTTAATATTTTATTTAAATTATACATGTGTTTCTCTTTAGTTTATTGGTTCTAGTAAATCAAACTTTTCATCTTTTTCAACCCAACATAAATTTCAACTTTCATGTATAAACTTAAGGGCATTCGCAATTCAGTTTGAATCGGTTTTAAGGTAAAATTCATTCAATCTACAGATAAATTTACTTGTGATTCGATTTAATTTTGATTGATGTATTAAAAAAACCATATCCAATCTGATCCAATTTAATGCAGTTTAGTTCAAATCGATTTTTGAATATCCAAATTACAAATTATATTTTTATTTATAAAAATACTAATAAAACATAGATTTAATATAGTATATAACATATAGTATATAGTATATTAAAAGTTAATATAACAAAATAGAATGTTTTTTTTTTGTGAGGAGGGGGGAGAAAAATAGAATGGTTGATTATAGTTGTAATAATAAAAATAAATAGACTAAACTAAATTAATAAATATTACTAAAAAATAGTTATAATTCAATAATAAATTCAAGTTCCATATCATACTAATAAAAAATAAATATAAAATAAAATATATATACGAGGTTCGGTTTGGATCGGTTTTGAAAAATCAATTCAAAATTCGATCTGAACCAAGAGGTTTTTATAAAATGACATTCAAACATATTCAATAAATTTTAATTTATTCTGATTTTTGGTTTTTTTATCGATTTACAATTTTTATTTGGATTGGTTTGAATTTAAACAGTTATATATATATATATATATATATATATATATATATATATATATATATATATATATATATATATATATATATATATATATATATATATATATATATATATGTCATCTTAACAATGTAAAAATAATGAAACTCAATTTAATTTGATTGAATGTTTCTTTCACGTTAGAAATTGTAGTTTGTATATTTAATGAGGTGATGTTATATGTAAAAGGGTTAATCGTATTTTTGTTTTTCCCTTGTAAAACAAAGTTTAGATGTGATCCTTGCCATATTTAAGTGAAGATTATCTTTTTTAGACTTTTAAGTTTAGATGTGATCCTTGCCATATGAAAGGTTCTAACTCACTCAATGTGCATATGTGGCGCGTTGAGTGTTTTTTTCTTCTTTTTTTCTAGTTTCATGTGGACCTAATGTATGGCATATATTGACTCACTCAATTTTTTTTTTTTTATTTTCACGTTCGAAATTTAATAAAGTTATCACCTAAATTTATTCTAAAAGAAAAAAAGTCAACAAAAATATGATCATCGTAATTAAATTTGAATTTGGAAGTCGATTATGTATTAGCACCCTGCGACATCTGTTGTAACCAATATGAACCGCTTAATTAGTTTTGTGACGAAGATTGTTAGTCTAAAGTATTTTAATTTCTTCTAATTATTAGGACATATTTACAAAAAGAAAGAAAGAGGGAAAATCTTTTTTATTTGAGTGCTTAATGAGACGTTGAATCTCGCTCCTACGTATCTCTAGGTGGGATGAGGAATTCTAAACTACGTAGTTCTGGGTAGAAAATGTTTGTATTTTGGTTGATTTTAGCAAAAGATGTTCAGGTCACATTCGAGCGTTTAATGTTTCTTGCTACTCGCGTAAGGGAGAAATGAAGTGTTGTTTGTGTTTCACATCGAAATGAATAAAATATCATATTTTGATCGCATTCGAGCGGAAAGATTCCCTTGCTACTCCCCTCTCCTCCTTATCAAATCACTTGGATACCTCTCCCTCACCTACAACACCGGCTCAGCCCACTCTTTCCATCTCGGACCATGGTCACTCGCAGCATGAAGGGTATTTACAAGCCTAGGAAACTCTTTAACCTATCTTTTACCATTGATGATCCAACCATCTCTGATATTCCCAAAAATCATAAACTTGTCATATCTGACCCTAATCAGACATGTATATGGACTTTTTCTTAGACAGAGTACCTACGCTAGTGACATTATTCCTTGAGTCAACATGGTCTCATGAAAACCTTCAACAACTCCAATTGACACTAAACAAAAGCTAGGTACCTCCGCATGCACTCCATATGACGATCCTACCTTATATTAGAGTCTAGTCTATGATTTGCAGTATCTCACATTTATTCTTCCTGACATCTTTTATGTTGTCCAGCATATGAGCTTTTGCATGCATGTTCCCTGCACCAAGCACATGCTTGCATTGAAACGCATCATGTGTTATGTTCAAGAAACCTTACATTATGGTTTGCATCTCTATCTTTCTTGTATCGTGAAGCTTGTTTCCTACACAAATTTCGATTAGGAAGGATGTCCCAACATACGTCGATCTACTCCTAGTAGGGATGGTAGCAGGGCGGGGCAGTTATTACCTCCCCGAAACTCAAACCCGAATCTCAAACAATTCTCGCTCCCCGTTCCAAACCCAAACGAAGATAGAAAATTAAAACTCAAACCCGACCCAAACGGGTTTGGGTTGAGTTCGGATATTCCCGCCTCGCCACCATCCATTTAGTGAAAACAATTTTTTTTAATAGAAATACTTATTTTTTCCAAAATTAAATTACTTTATAAATAATAAAATGAAACAATTTCAAAAAAAAAATTCATACATACATTTCAAATATTTTAAATAACAAATACAAATCAAAATGTCAAAACTTTGGCCACAAATTTAATATTCTAAATTATCAAAAATATATAATAATATACACAATGAAATAAATGGGACAGATTCGGGGATGGGTTCACAGTGGATACTAGTGTCCCCATTAACCGACTCGTCCCCATATTTTGTAATCAGGGAAAACTCAAACTAGTTAAAGTGGTTTTCCCCGTCAACATCGGTGCGGATTCGGGTGAGTACCGGCGGGTACGTGTTTTGTTGTCATGCCTAACTCCTGGTTATTGTATTTTTCTTGCTGATAACTTAATTTCATAGTCTTTCAATAGACAGCCTATGCTTTCTCATTCAAGTGCAAAGACTGGTTACTCGGGCATTGCTAATGTGATTTCAGAATCATGTTGGCTCCGCAACCTTCTCTTGTAGCTTCATTTTCTCCTTTCTTAGGCTACTTTGGTGTACTGTGATAATGTTAGTGTTATCTATCTACCTAGCAATCTTGTCCAACATTAGCGTACTAAACACATTGAAATTAACATTCACTTTGTTCGGGTAAAGGTCGTCTATGTCTTCCTAGAGTTCTTTTTGATAATTTTCAGGATACTCTAAGCGTGTGTCGTCCTTCCTCTTCCACTGTGAGGGTGTGATAGAATTATTTTGTATTTATTTTGTAATTTTTTTAACATCAAATAAAAATCCATTTAAAAGAATAAGATTATGCATAAATAACAGACAAACAGATAACAAGTTGCGTCACTATCTCTTTTTGGATGACAAAACATATTCTCTTAAAAATTATATTCATTGTCCTATGCGACACAACATTGCTATGCATGATATTTGTACAATATTTTATAATCAATTTATAATTATTAACTTATCTGTAATTATGCTCCTATTAAGAAAATCAGGTTAACTCTGATGGACTATATATACCTTGCTAGTAATGAGATACATACGGAAAATCTATATCAATGTCACCCAGATAATTATGCTCCAAACATGCTCTTAGATGTAAATATAGTTTGGATTTTGAAAAATGAACTACTGAATGAAATTGTAAGTTGAGCTCATTAGGGATATCAACAAGCTAGAGGCTAATGAAATCATTGGGGTATTTTCTTGAGGGATAAGTGAATCGAAGGAGAATTACTCTTGCAGAGGATTCAACGAGCTATTTATTCTAAACCAAAATAAGTGATTTAATTCACCATTTCAATTAGATTATAAAAATGGATAATTGAATCAAAGAATAGTAGTTTCAAAAAGTTGCATTAAGTTGGAACAAACTAACTAGTAGTACTTCGGATTGATTGTTATTAAAATGGTGGAAGAACAAGACAATTGGAACAAGACACTTGCGTTTTTATATTACTGTCCTCAATCTATGATTTACAGTGCTTCAAAGAAACTCTTTCATGGTAACAAGAGTTATCAATTTGTGGTAACAAGATAAGGGTTATCAATTTGTGGTAACAAGATAAGGGTTATCAATTTGTGGTAACAAGACAAATAATCAAGTGAGGGCTAAGTAAGTTTGTCTGTGACCAAGGTTATTTACTGGAAAAATATACTTCAAACAAAGTGACTGTACATAGGGCTCTAATGAGAATGATTCAAGATAAATTTTGCATTACAATTAAGGTCATATTCATGTTAAGATAGTAAAATAAACTGAACCGTCCAATTCCCAAACAAATCCCAAATAGTGGAATGAAAAGAATACTAGTCCCGCTTCTTCGTAAAATATTCAAATAATGAAATGGAGTTTACGTTTCGTGCCATTCCATTATGCTACATTAGCTCTGCTAGTTTTAAATTATCGAAACGTATCTTAAATCTTGAAAAACCAAAAATTAAAACAATATGTAATTTATTAAATATCAAAATCATCTTATTTATAATCCGAATGCTAACAAAATACTGTGTTGGGAAATTAGATCCCTCAATTACAGAATATATCAAATAATCCTTCATATAATTAAAACTACAATCTCACAAAACTTGTGGTAAAAAATTTCATGTAGCACATAGGTGTTCCATTAAATAATGTCCTGTCCAAAGCAAAAAAGCTACTCCAGAAAAACAAAATGATTATGAAACCTAAGTCACCTGACAAAGTGTATAAGAAAACAGGTTCTTCATTCGGATGTTAATCCGACGCCTTCTGCATATAATTTAGAGTTCAGAAGTCAAGAACTTGGAAAGGCTTGCTTGCTCGCATCCATTTGAAGCACTTTAACAATGTTACAGACAGTAATCAGTAGTGGAACTGAAGAATGATGGATATTCTAACTTGAATTTTTTTTAGGTGACGGTTCCGCTATCTTTCTGCTCGTTGTAATCTTGGAAAAAGGACTTTCCAGCTTCATATGTTGACCAGCAAATAGCAGCTGCAGGAGCATGGAAGAGCATCCTTGGAACCCACCCTCGCATGAGCCCTCTGGGTCCGTCTTTTTTCACTATTGTTTTAATAACACCGCCAATTGAACCATTTTTGAACCTATCACATCCACACACACCCTGCACCATGAAACCAAAGTCAAGATAAATTTTTCAAAGGAGAGGAAGGATAGGGCTTAAAAATATTGCTGTCTAACTCCCCTTCTTATCATCATTCTCAATCTATGGATGCCAAACGAATATTCATATAATAAAAGTTGCAAACAATCAAATTCCAAATAAAGTATCAACTTGATCAAAACACAACACACAATTTTATATTAGTGATCAAAATGCAACGAAATTTGAAAGGAACATTTGAATTATTCTGCACAAGTGATTGGGTGGACTATAATTCACATAGAGGTCTAAGGTTCATTTACCTAAGTGCAAACTAAAACTTCTATTAATTAAACATGATATGCAGAAGTTGAGAAGATATGTTAAATGCTCTGCTGTATATATGTAAAATATCATGCTTGTAAACATTAATGAAAAATTATTAAGAAGCTACTCACAAACAATTAGGCTGTTAGTTATCATATCCAGAATTAAACAATTTGTGGTTCAATTGTAATATCACCCTGTTTATCTAAACTAGTACCTAAGAGTAAATAAGGTGTTATAAGCAATCAATTATCATTTTCAATGATATACTTTAGCAATATATGGTAGAGGGTGGAAACCGTGCATCTTTCTTTTAACTGGTGTGACTTGTGAGTATGTGTAAATAGCCTATAGACAAGCATGTGTGAGGCAAGTAGGGGAGAGAGAATGATTATTTGGAGGGAGGGTAACGAAAGGAAATTGTATCGTAGAATTAGCACGTGGTTTAAAGTGGCGAGTTTGACCAAGAAGCTGCTCCTTCTGAGTGAAGGGGAGAGTACATTTTTTTCCTCAGGCATTATCGGTTTTTCTCCATCTTGTAAGGTTGCTCCATCTTGATTGTTATTTTAATTCCTATACAGTTTTGCAATTATATAGAAACTGGGGATTTGTCCTCTGGTTGATATAGTTTATCAATACATATGTATTTTCTTCCATTCTGCACCTGGCTCCTATCATATCTTTTATACAAGTTATGATATTTTAACAAGGTATTAGTAATAATAAAATTAATTATGTCATAGTAGGATAGACATCCTGCATCTTTCTCATCCTCTCACCATATTTTATGGACTTCTTGCCTTTCAGTCGTCACTTCCTAAGAAAATGTCTTTTGAACCTCCCATCCTCTCATTTCCTTATTTCCCAACTCAGCTTCTCTCATATGCCAAAATTTAACCCAAATAAGACTCCCTATTTCAACATGCTACTTAGGAATCATCATAGTGTACCAGCTTCATCAACTCAATCTTTGCAGTAGATTTACAGACAAGATACCAATCAGGGGGATATTCGTTGGATTGAACAAGTACTACATCTACACCAAATGTTGCAAGTGTCTGACATGTTATTTAAAATGTTGTGCATTCTAATAATAAATTTGTCACTTAGCAAACATAATGGTCTAGTAGAATGCCTGCACCCGAGTTCTTTTTTTATTTAGATAGAAGAAAAATATGTAATGAGGAAAGAGGTTAAGTACAAAAGATAAGAGGAGGATAGCAAACCCTACAGAATAGAAGAGGATTCAGAAAAAGAATGAAAAATTTAAGAATGCAACAATGACCAAACTCTGAAAACTAACGTAACAGCACCTTTAAACAGCCCAAACCCAGTAACATAACTTAATTTTGGAGCACCTAAGGGCTAAGGCAGAGTTTTGACTCTCATTCAATGTCCTATACCCAAACTCAAGACCCCTTAAAGCTTTAGCCATCCCCCTCACATGTCTTATGAGTTATGACCTTCAATTTTACAAGACCTATACAAATAGGTGGGGATGGCCACATGACAATATTGGTAACATTACATAGAAAACTTCTTAGAGAAAATTGTTCCCCAAAGTTTTCCAAAGTCATTCCTTAACCATTTTAACAACGCCAATAATAACTAAAACCTTTTTCCACTAAGCAAGGTCAATCACAAAGATCAAATTAAACAATACTATTAACCAGATCTAAAAAAATAAAACTATTTAACTGCAATTCTCTCACTATTAATCACAATAGTTTGATTTGAATCACACAACCCATAACTATACAACTATCCAACCTTCTATTACCAATTAAAACCAAACTAATTTCATTTGCTTCACTTTTGTCGCGCACTGCCTCTGCCATGACAAACATGAAATCCCCACATAAGCACAAAGAATTTGCCTATGGAATTAAACATAACCAAACACAAGCTTAAATAATCAGTGAAAATGGCACCCAAGCTCCAACCAAATATAACTATTGCATTCGAGTGTTGTCAATACTAAATTGCAGAAAACAACACCTCTATAGCTACTATTTGACAATACTTTGTACTAAATAGTATATCACAAGACAATAGGAAATCAGTTAAATTCCTCTACGCTATTTAACAACACTGTTGCATTTGCAAAGCACTCAAATACCCAAAAGAGCACATTGTTAACATGTCCATATGCTAAACTTTAAAGACATGCACTATTACTAAGCAATTCAAAATCAACAATTACTATGACTACTATTTCTATTATTATAGTTATACCTGACATTGTAGTTGAGTTTTAACAACATCAAGCGGTGTTGTAACAGCAGCAGCCAAACCACCAGCAGCCGCCCCAGCCGTAGCATGAACAATCAACCTCTCATCATCGGCACTCTCCGGCGAAACCTCATTCAACCCCCTTTTCGCTGCCTCATAAGTAGCAAAATGCACAGCCGTAAAAGGCGCATTCATCAAAACCGTAGTCCTATACGAAGCATAAAAAGCCCCAAACCCCTCCTCACTCAAAACCCTCTTCACACAATCAAAAACCCCCTTGTAAGCACTCTTACTCAACTGCAACCTCTGTTTCACCATATCCATCGGCGTAAACACCGCATCACTCGCAACCGTAGCACAAACACCAGAAGCAGCATGAGCAACCGAATTATTAGGGTTCCCTTGCGAGAATTTCTTTTTACAAGTCTCATAAACAGAGAAATAAACCGCGTGTGCCGGCCCCGCGCCGAGCCCCATCGCGCCAATGCCGCGGTACAACGCCGAGGGGCCTTCCGTTTGGAGAATCGAACGGACGGCTTGACGGACGGAAACGGATTTAATCGGACAAGAAGTGATTGCTTGCATGTGAGTTTTAACGGTGTCGACGGGAAACATTGCCATGTGTTCGATGCAACCGGCGACGGATCCGGCAATCATTAACTGCCAGAAGTGAAGACCGTCGTGGGTTGACGGCGTCAAGGTGGTTTCTGGGTGGTAATCGGGTCGGTAATCCGGGTTTTGGAACTTGGCTCTCGCTTCTGTAGCCATAACTTAGGGAAAATTAAACAAAAAAAAAAGGAAAAAGAAATTAATAGAAATAAAAAGATAATTAGGGTTTGTAGATGATGAAGAATGGTATAGAATTGAGAGGTTTTTGTTTGAAGTTGTGGAAGTTGGTGATTTGGATTTGTTGAATTAGGGGTTAGATTGCGTGGTAGACTTTGTGTCTATGCTTGATAAGTTTAAGAGAGGAGAACCGCGTTAGGGTTCCAAGTATTTGGGAACGAGATTTTTTTTTCTATCTTTTTGATTTTTTTTATATATGGAAAAAGTTATCATGTGATATAAAGAGACATTATGAAATTAAGATTTTAAAAATAAGTAAAAGGTAATTTTTGTTTAACATTTTAACTAAATACCTCAAATATATTTTTACCAATTATATATAAATATAAAACAGTCTGTCATATCATTAAAAAAGTAATTTAATTGAATAGATAGTTGTGATTAGTTTACCATGCATCACCCCTTTTTCCCTCTCTCTATATATTAGATAAGAATAATATTTTTATGTGATAATATGAGAATTAATCTGAATCATTAATTTAAAATAAATTAATTAGATTAAAATATCACACTTAAGTGAATCATGTGTCATTTTTATTCTTATTAAAAAAAATTCTCTTCCGCTATCAAATTTATTATGAATACCGATTATTATCCTAATTCAACTTTTTCTCTCCTCCATTTTCAAATTTAATTAATGGTCTTGATTCATTCTCATCAACTATCTACCTAAGCATGGAAGATGCTTAGGATCTCCCTAATCTACCATTTTCTTTCATTAAACTTTACACCATAAAAAGCCCTTATTAGTACTTGACTAAATCATTAATAATGGACCACTCAGATTATTCCTTTTATACACTTGGCATCAACTTTTCAAATCTCATTCATATTTCATTGGAACACAGCATTGTCCGAGTAATACTTCAACTACACATAAACCCTAGCAGTTTCCTTCATTATCCTCACATTTAGAACAACATCTTTCCCCTTTAACATCCTCCTTTCTCTCTCATCACTTTGTTCCTCTCTCGTCTAATTCCTTTCCCTCGATACATCTAGGTGAAACATATTCCCTCTTATCTCTTTTTTCTATTTTGATGTCTGTCTATTGTATTTATGTATATGACTTCTCGTGTTGGTGTTCTTTCGTGGAGTTTCTTATTTGCCCGATCTACCAGTTCAACGGCAATCGGGTTTACAGCACAGACGGATGAAACGAACCCTACATGGAAGGTTCGGTAATCAAGTTTTATTATGAATGTAATCGAGTCCACGGATTGCGCTACTCAAGGATTTGTGGGTTCAGAACATAGGTAGTTACCTTGGTTTGTTTGAGTTTTTCTTGTCATCATGTTGTTGTTTGTGTTTGTCAGTGTTTACACATTTTTGATTGTTTGATTTCAACTATTTTGATTTGTTGACAGGTTTGGAGTTTACCCCTTATTTTGCAGATTTGTTGACATGTTCTGAGTTGGATCAACATTTGACTCCAAATTTGCATAAATTTAAGGTTTACAAACAAATGCATCTACTTTTGCCTAGGCTGTGAAAACAATGAAGAAGAGAGAGAGAGAGAGAGAGAGAGAGAGAGAGAGAGAGAGAGAGAGAGAGAGAGAGAGAGAGAGAGAGAGAGAGAGAGAGAGAGAGAGTGAGAGAGAGAGAGGGAGAGAGAGAGTTCTCTTGAATGTTAAGCCAAAATGTTAGTCACAATTTTGTTATTATTAGAATTATGTAAATACATATTTTGCTTGCTTAGTTTTATTGAGTTTTATAAATTTTGCAGATGCATTTGGTTAAAGGGGCCAGGGAGGATGCAGTATGTAGTTGCAACATTGATGTGTGGTTCACATGATAGTGCTGAAATTGATGTCTGGGTCTTGAGAGTAAAATCTCTTCACGGACTGGGGTAAAACATTTTTTTTCATACTTCTTGCCTCTCCTTTGCCAGTGGTCATGTGTATTCACGGAGTAAGGTTCTATGTGATTAATCTGCTTACTGTCGAAGTTTTTTTTAGTTCTTTTTCATTCGCGTCACATAATCGTTTATTGTCTCATTTTCCTCCATTTGAATTAATTTAAATTGACATTTGTATGTTTGTAACGTCACCACCTTTACCTTGTCAGCCCTTGAATATGCTTTTCCCAAGATTTCCCCCATTTGCTTTCCCGATTCGCAATCGCCAACTTTCTCAAAGTTGTCATCATCAATAGATTGATGGATAAAGAACAATGCTTTCTAATCTTTCTCATTTTCTCCCTGTATGCATCCTTTTATGAAAGTGATGCACCTTTGAAAGGAGTTTGTGTACCACTATCTCCATTAAAAGGTCCTGACCGCCATTGTAACTCACAGATTATATCCTTTTGGATCTATTAGTTAGATAGAGGAGTGGTGGTTCATTAGAAAATAAGTGATATAAGAAGAATTAATTGATATTCATGCTGCAAATGTGTCATGACAATTTGCATTGAATAGGTTCACTTTTGCTTTTAATTCGAGATTTGACTCATGTATCATAAGATATTGTTAACCATGGGTTGTTTTAATCTTTTGGTCCTCTATTTTATGGTCACAGTCACATTGCATTTTTTTGGTGACCATGCACTCTCAGTGGCTTGTAGTTGATCTCCCTGTCATTATGTTTGCTTCCAGTGGGTCATGGTTGCTTTCTGATAGACTAGCTAGAATGCTCTTAATTGACTGAGCAAAATAGGAATGACTACCTCTTGACTGTTAGAACAAGATTTGTTCTGATCAATTATCTTAGTTTTGATGATAACAATAATATGAATTTTGCTTAAGATAATATGGTACTCTAATCCAATGCAATTTCCTTTTCAGGAAATATATAAAGAGTATGCATAATTCAGCGCTCAGAAGCTTTGTCTCAAGGGTTCAGCATGCAACATCAGAACATGGTCTGGCAAGACATCAGAAGATGGTCGAAGCAGAATCAGAACATGGGTCTATGGAAGCATCAGAAGAACATGAGATCAGAAGCACTGAAGTTCTGATGGTATCACGCTCAGAAGCACTTCAAGGTCAGAAGATCAGAAGATGCTATGCACCAAGCTGTTTGACTCTGATGATATTCAAACGTTGTATTCACAAACATCAGATCAGAAGGAAGTACAAGTGGCAAGCTACGCTGACTGACAAAAGGAACGTTAAAGGCTATTATAGGCAACGTCAGTAGACACAGCGTGAACAAGGCTCGAGGTAGTTGACAAAAGCGTATAACATTAAATGCGATGTTGTACGGAACACGCAAAGCATTAAATGCACTCAACGGTCATCTTCTCCAACGCCTATAAATATGAAGTTCTGATGAGAAGCAAGGTTAACGATTCTGCACAAAACAACTCATATTAACTTGCTGAAACTCTGTTCTATTCAAAGCTCAGAATCTTCATCTTCATCAAAGCTCACTACATTGCTGTTGTAATATATTAGTGAGATTAAGCTTAAACGTTAAGAGAAATATCACAGTTTGTGATTATAGCTTTTAAGAAGCAATTGTAATACTCTTAGAATTGATTACATTAAGTTGTAAGTAACTAGAGTGATCGTGTGGATCAGTATACTCTAGGAAGTCTTAGAGGTTATCTAAGCAGGTTGTAACTAGAGTGATCGTGTGGATCAGAATACTCTAGAAAGTCTTAGAGGGTATCTAAGCAGTTGTTCCTGGAGTGATCAGTGTGTGATCAGAAGACTCTGGAAGACTTAGTTGCTGACTAAGTGGAGAACCATTGTAATCCGTGCGATTAGTGGATTAAATCCTCAGTTGAGGTAAATCATCTCTGCGGGGGTGGACTGGAGTAGTTTAGTTAACAACGAACCAGGATAAAAATAACTGTGCAATTTATTTTTATCTGTCAAGTTTTTAAAGCTACACTTATTCAAACCCCCCCTTTCTAAGTGTTTTTCTATCCTTCAATTGGCATCAGAGCGCCGGTTCTAAGGTGCAAGCACTTAACCGTGTTTAGAAAAGATTCAGGAAGAGAAAAACGCTTCAGTAAAAGATGGCTGATGAAACTGCAAAGTCTACACCTGCATCTACATCTGGCTCTGCTGAGCAACACAACGGTAACAATGGTTATACTAGACCGCCGGTATTTGATGGTGAAAACTTTGAATACTGGAAAGATAAACTGGAAAGTTACTTTCTTGGTCTAGATGGTGATCTATGGGATCTTCTGATGGATGGTTACAAACATCCAGTAAATGCCAGTGGCGTAAAGCTGACAAGGCAAGAAATGAATGATGATCAGAAGAAGCTTTTCAGGAATCATCATAAATGCAGAACTGTTTTGCTGAATGCTATCTCTCATGCTGAGTATGAGAAGATATCTAACAGGGAAACGGCCTATGACATATATGAGTCCTTGAAAATGACTCATGAAGGAAATGCTCAAGTCAAGGAGACTAAAGCTCTCGCTTTAATCCAGAAGTATGAAGCCTTCAAGATGGAGGATGATGAAGACATTGAAAAGATGTTTTCAAGATTTCAAACTCTTACTGCTGGATTGAGAGTTCTTGACAAGGGATACACCAAGGCTGATCACGTAAAGAAGATCATCAGAAGCTTACCCAGAAGATGGGGTCCTATGGTGACTGCATTCAAGATTGCAAAGAATCTGAATGAAGTTTCTCTGGAAGAGCTTATCAGTGCCTTGAGGAGTCATGAAATAGAGCTGGACGCAAATGAACCTCAAAAGAAAGGTAAGTCTATTGCATTAAAATCCAATATCAAGAAATGCACTAACGCTTTTCAGGCTAGAGAAGAAGATCCTGAAGAATCAGAATCTGAAGAAGAAGATGAACTGTCCTTGATCTCCAGAAGGCTAAATCAACTCTGGAAGAACAAGCAAAGGAAGTTCAGAGGCGTCAGAAGTTCAAAGAAATTTGAACGTGGAGAATCTTCTGATGACAGAAGATTTGACAAGAAGAAGGTCATGTGCTATGAATGCAATGAGCCTGGACACTTCAAGAATGAATGTCCAAAACTTCAGAAGGAAAATCCCAAGAAGAAGTTTCATAAGAAGAAAGGTCTTATGGCAACCTGGGATGAGTCAGAAGATGATTCAGACTCTGAAGATGAGCAGGCTAACTGTGCGCTGATGGCGACAGAAGATGACGGATCAGAATCTACATCAGAATCAGATTCTGAAGAGGTATTTTCTGAACTTACTAGAGATGAGTTAGTTTCCGGTCTAACAGAACTTCTGGAATTCAAGTCTCAGATTAGTCTCAAATACAAAAAGCTGAAAAAGCTATTTGAATTTGAAACAAAGAAGCTTGAGTTGGAAAATTCTGAATTAAAAGAAAAACTTTTAAAATTATCCAATAATGTTGGATCTCCTTCTGATTCAGAAAAATCCACTCCTAGTCTAAACCATATTCTGAAAGAATATGATTTAAGTTTCAGGAAGTTCTTATCTAGAAGTATTGGCAGAAGTCAGCTAGCTTCTATGATATATGCTGTGTCTGGAAACAAAAGAGTCGGCATTGGTTTTGAGGGTGAAACCCCATACAAACTTGAACCTGTTGATGAAATGAAATTCACATACAAGCCATTGTATGATCAGTTCAAGTATGGCCACTCCCATGATATTAGGCACACTTCACATGCTCAAAGTTTTCACATAACACACACCAAAAAGCATGTGACACAACCTAGGAAATATCATGAAACTCACATTAAGAATTATCATGTTGTTCCTCCTATTGCTTACAATGTTAAACCCAAGTTCAATCAGAACTTGAGGAGAACTAACAAGAAAGGACCCAAGAAGATGTGGGTACCAAAGAAAAAGACTAATTCTTTTGCAGATTCTCTTGGCGACAAAGAAGATAAAAGTCAACATGACATGTCACCTGGACTCAAGTTGGTCTCATCACTTGAAGGGAAGAAGGATTGTCTTCCAAGTTCTGGTACTTAAATCTGTTGAAGAATCTATGTTCGTAGGAAATCAGAAAAGAAAGTTTATTAGTCTGGGAACCATCTGTTTTGTTTGTTTCTAAAGCATTGATGTTTCGTTCTTGATTATTCTGAATGCTCTAAATGCTACAGAATATACAATATTGAAACATTGATTGTGAACGAATCAATAAATATCTGGTTTGATGATAAACTTGTTTCTGATGAAACAAAGCAGCTTAAGAATTTCTGCAGATACAGTTTTGTCTTATCAGAAGCTGCAGAACAAAGAAGTGAATCTCCAGAAGCTGTGTGTATATCAGAAGTAATGGATCAGAAGATCATTCAGATTTATATCAGCACACTTCAGAAGGAGTGTTTCCAGAAGAGAAACTTGATCAATTCAGAAGCAGTGATCGGAATCAGAAGGCGTAAAGCCTATTGAATATTTCACACCTGTCATCCATTATCTGATGATGAACACGTGTCTCTACGGTCAGTACGAAGCGTGCAGTTGAAAAGACGCCGACCTAGACTTACTTCTTCACAAATCCTTCTACGAAATTATGAATATGCTCCTTTGAAAACTTGCTTGATACCCACGAAGGACTTGGAGGTTTTATGTGAAACTGCTGTGGACTTAAACAATCTTAAAGCAAATGGCTTTAAGTGTGATGCAAGAATCCTTGAGCAAGGATGGTCCAAGTACCTTGATAGATTGGTTGGTCCAATTTATCCTGATCTTGTGAAGGATTTCCGGGTACATGCAACGGTTACCCCAACGGCCATCATTTCATTCGTGCTAGGGCATGAAGTGGTTATCTCTGAAAAACTGATCAGGAAGCTATACAATCTGAATGATGAAGAAGGTTGGTCTGGTTTTCGACATGCATCTGTTGATTGGTCGTTAGTTGAAAAACAAATCTCTAAGTCTTCTGGGATTGACTCGAATAACACAGGCACCTTGAGGCCATTTTATAGAGTGTGGGCTGAGATTATTCTGGGTTCTCTTCACCACAGAAAAAGGATGCTCTCCTCTTCTTACATCAGTCCAGATCACAAGCACACTCTTTTCTGCATTGGCAAAAAGACTGAGATCAACATTTCTCACATTCTGTTTGAGAATCTAAAGACTTCAATCCTTGAGTCAAGAGAAGAGGAAAGGGCGAAGTACCCTCATCTTTCAAGAACGACTATTCCGTTTGGAAGAATGATTTCAGACATTCTTACTGAAAGCAAAGTGCTGGACTCCATCAGAAAACTCAATGCATCCCATTTGCTTGGAGTAGTTCAAGGTCCCATTTTTAATGGTGTGGATTTGTTCAGATTAGAACTCATTCAAAATGTACCTTTTGTGTGCCCAAGCTTTCCTGACATTCTCTCAAGAAGAGTTGCTGTTGAAGGTTTTGCCTCCTTGTTTCAAGAAGAACTGCATCAGGTTGTCAAGTCTTACCTGGAAGATTGTGTTAGGAAGCAATCAGATATTGATCCTGCTTGGATCCGTGGCAGAGTACTTCCGTCCAAGGCTGATCTTCTGAAGAAGGATCAGAAGGAACTAAAGGCTAGGCTAAAAAGAAAAGCCCGAGAAGATGAGGCTGAGAAAGCCAAGAAGTTGAGGGTCACCTATGATCCTGACAAGGTGGACTCTGAAGAACGAAGAGATAAAAGGATCAGAGATTCCTTTCGCAGAACCAGATCTTCTTCTTCTGTACAAATCTCCAGACAGGTTTTTACTCCACCTCCTTCTGTCCCTAAACCATCTTTCCAATCACCTCCATCTGAACCAAAAATAAACTTCACCTTACCAAATCCTTCTCCATCATCCTTCTCCTCTCCCATTCTAAACCCCACACCTTTAAGTATTCTTCCCCCAACTCCTTCTGATAAATCTTTCTCACCTATTCCCGTTACAAATACTCCATCCTCGTCTCAATCTATCATTTCTGATATTCCATCCTCATCAATCATTCTCTCAGATATCCCTTCTTCCTCATCCACCGCACCTCCACCTTCTATATCCCATCCCTTACCTACCAGAAAATCCAAACCTTACTGTCTTCTCTACCCTGACTACAAATTCACCTTCAATCCGCCTGAACCTGAACCCTATACCTACCTGGAACTCTTCAGACATAAGGTGATTAGCAGTCTAGACCTTCTGAAGGATGCATTTCTAAATGGTCTGGATGATGTTTCTACAAGAAATCTCTGGAGAAGATTTCGCAAGGATTTTCAAGTAGAAGCAATGGGAGTACAGAAAAGACTAGTGGCTGCTGCCCCTGGTTACCCTGGTTACCTTTTGGAGGATGATAATGGTATATACTACCATCCTCTCAGAAATTGTGTTGCTGCTGAGGAGAAGCCCTTTGTGGATGAATTGGAAGTAGCAAGACTGGCTGCTGAAATGGAAGCAAATCCATGCAGGGATATTGTTATCTTTATTCCTGACTATCCTGTTCTGCTCGGAGACTTCAAGAGTCTCTTTGACTATCTGAGGGAAAACCCTTCTGAGAAAGACCCAAGCTTGGTCATTCCAGAAGTTGTTGACCCACCAGAAGTTGAGGGTCCTTCTGCTCCCAGGAATCTAGCTGCCATTCTTCAGGCACTTGAGAATGGAGACTCAGAAATTCCTGCTGCAGAATATGGAGATGCTTCTATGCAAGAAGCAGATGCTGAAGATCATGTTGCTGAATCAGATCCTGTTGAGGAAATCCCTGCAAATGATCTATCCATGGAAGCTACAGATGAAGTTGCGATTCCTGTGGTTGAAAGCGGTGAAGCTTCTTCTGATGAATCTTCTCGTCTTGCAAGGACTCTGGAAGAAATTCAGAAGAGACAGGATGAGCAAAGCTCACTCAATGCTGAGTATAGAGCTTTCATGGTGAGGCAAGATGGACACAACAATGAGGTTCAAGAGATGCTGGCCAAGATCTTGTCAAGGCTAGGGCCATCTTAGATTGAGTCTGTGTTGTTTCTTTCTTTTCGTTGCATCTGTTTTTGTGCATCTGATCTTACTTATCTTCATGTACTTCTGTACCTGCTGTTTGAACTTCAATGAAATCATCCTCTTCCTCCGTGTGTTTCGTTTTGTTTGTCTCTGAATCTTTTTTGTTTTTTGATGATATGACAAAAAGGGGGAGAAATATGTGATAAATGATTTGATTTAATTAGTTGCTTTTACTAACAAGAACTGCAAATTCTATATGGTTTAAGTGTTTTGTAGGTATAAAGAAGTGAAGAAAATCTTCAAAGCAAAACCATAAGAAGTGTTATTCTGTAAAAAGAATAAGCTCATGGAAACTGAAGCAAGCTGAGTGCTGTCAAGCTTCAGAAATCAGAAGCAAGAAAGAAGAATGAATCAGAAGCACTGATAATAGAATTTGATCCATATCCATATTTGTCTATTTGCTCTGACAAAATTCTATTTGCTCTGATACATTATTTTAGCCTATATGGCTCTGATACATATAATGTGTTCTAATATACATTTTATGTTCTGACTCGCTCATGCTGACTTTTGTCGTTTAGTTTTTGTTCTGTAACATTTCAGGATGTAGAGATGCTCTGATGATGCTCTGGTACATTCAACAATGTTCTGATACAAATCTAGCATGAAGTGATGTTGGTAGAAATTCAAGCTCTGAAGCTATCCGAGGGAAGCAGAAATCAGAAGCTGTGAATGTTCTAAAGTTCCAGAAAACTCAAGTTCTGAAGCTGTCCTAAATGGAAGCAGAAATCAGAAGCTGTGAATGTTCAGAAGATCAAAGAAATTCAAGTTCTGAAGCTGTCCTAGATGGAAGCAGAAATCAGAAGCTGTGAATGTTCAGAAGATCAAAGAAATTCAAGTTCTGAAGCTGTCCTAGATGGAAGCAGGAATCAGAAGCTGTGAGTGTTCTAGGGATCTAAAGAAATTCTAGTTCTGAAGCTGTCCAATGGAAGCAGAAGTCAGAAGCTATGAATTCTCTGAAGACAGAAGCTTATGTGATCGTCTCTACCGAAATAATCAGGGAAGTCTTTTATTAAAGTTCTTCGAGTATTTATTTCAGGGGGAGATTATTTATCTCAGGGGGAGATTGTTAATCTCAGGGGGAGACATATTCATATGCTTATGCTATAGCTGTGTAATTTGTCTTTTGCCGTCTGCTCTTTCTGATCGCAAATTCATATCATTTATATATGTTTTTGTCATCATCAAAAAGGGGGAGATTGTTAGAACAAGATTTGTTCTGATCAATTATCTTAGTTTTGATGATAACAATAATATGAATTTTGCTTAAGATAATATGGTACTCTAATCCAATGCAATTTCCTTTTCAGGAAATATATAAAGAGTATGCATAATTCAGCGCTCAGAAGCTTTGTCTCAAGGGTTCAGCATGCAACATCAGAACATGGTCTGGCAAGACATCAGAAGATGGTTGAAGCAGAATCAGAACATGGGTCTATGGAAGCATCAGAAGAACATGAGATCAGAAGCACTGAAGTTCTGATGGTATCACGCTCAGAAGCACTTCAAGGTCAGAAGATCAGAAGATGCTATGCACCAAGCTGTTTGACTCTGATGATATTCAAACGTTGTATTCACAAACATCAGATCAGAAGGAAGTACAAGTGGCAAGCTACGCTGACTGACAAAAGGAACGTTAAAGGCTATTATAGGCAACGTCAGTAGACACAGCGTGAACAAGGCTCGAGGTAGTTGACAAAAGCGTATAACATTAAATGCGATGATGTACGGAACACGCAAAGCATTAAATGCACTCAACGGTCATCTTCTCCAACGCCTATAAATATGAAGTTCTGATGAGAAGCAAGGTTAACGATTCTGCACAAAACAACTCATATTAACTTGCTGAAACTCTGTTCTATTCAAAGCTCAGAATCTTCATCTTCATCAAAGCTCACTACATTGCTGTTGTAATATATTAGTGAGATTAAGCTTAAACGTTAAGAGAAATATCACAGTTTGTGATTATAGCTTTTAAGAAGCAATTGTAATACTCTTAGAATTGATTACATTAAGTTGTAAGTAACTAGAGTGATCGTGTGGATCAGTATACTCTAGGAAGTCTTAGAGGTTATCTAAGCAGGTTGTAACTAGAGTGATCGTGTGGATCAGAATACTCTAGAAAGTCTTAGAGGGTATCTAAGCAGTTGTTCCTGGAGTGATCAGTGTGTGATCAGAAGACTCTGGAAGACTTAGTTGCTGACTAAGTGGAGAACCATTGTAATCCGTGCGATTAGTGGATTAAATCCTCAGTTGAGGTAAATCATCTCTGCGGGGGTGGACTGGAGTAGTTTAGTTAACAACGAACCAGGATAAAAATAACTGTGCAATTTATTTTTATCTGTCAAGTTTTTAAAGCTACACTTATTCAAACCCCCCCTTTCTAAGTGTTTTTCTATCCTTCATTGACAATATCATGTATGACTAACAATATCTTTCACGCATTCTTGTGCCTATTTTTGAATTTTTATGTTGATTTGATTCTAATGTTGTTTTGTCTTCTTTCTTTAGTCTTTTATTTAATACACTTATATAGACAACATTGCAACTTAGGGCCCTCAATATGTTGGATGCTTGTTTTGAAAGATTTTCCTGTGTGAAAGCATAATAATTCATGTTTGCACTTTGTAGATTTTTGGTGTTTGGCAAGTGTCTATGTCAATGACATTAAATTGAGAAAATATAGTTAGATTTAGTTGGTTTATCTCAAATTGAGAAAATATTGTTTGTGCTTCATAGGTGTGAACACATTGCTTTTGTCTTCTAACTTTTTCAATTTTGTTAAGGGCAGTAAGAAACTTTTGGGTTAAATAGCTTTCACCCCCTGCAATAGTAGCGTGTTTTGATTTTACCCCCTATTAAAAAAAATTTAGTCTTCGCCCCTTAGAAAAAAAGTTTTACCCAGGTCACAAAGGCAACAGTGCTGCAAGCTTACCACCAAACCATGCATGTTTAGTTGTATATAATTGCAAAGGAGTTCTATATATTATAAATTGATTACATTTTAAAAAGTTAATTAAAAAACTAAATAAAAACGTTGAGTATATATTTTAACATTAGTGTCTTTCCACTTCCCTCGTTCAGGAACAAACCCTTCGCCTAATTCTTTTGAGTCCCGGCCTGGTTTTTCCCCACTAACCAATTACGTTACGACCACTGAAGAAACTTGGTTGACGAACATGGTTTATGCGCCGCTAATGTAGCGGCTTGTCGAGCATTTGACAAACTCACACCATCCATCTCAGATAGGACTTGTCCCGCGGACACACGAGCAATCCAACCCGTAGGATTTCCTTTTCCTCTTCCCATTCTTACTTCTGTAGGTTTCCCGGTAATAGGGATATCTGCGAAAACTCTTACCCATATCTTACCATTTTTTCGGAATTGTCCGCTCATAGCACGATGGAAGTGCCCGATTATAGCCCGACGCGCTGCTTCAATGGCTCGATATGAAAGACGACCAGCTCTACAACTTTGAGTGCCATATCTTCCAA
>NW_026705388.1:0-7500 GCF_029867415.1 Vicia villosa
ACCTCAAGGCAAGAAGACAATTGATGTGAAGTGAGTATACAAGGTGAAGTGTAATCCCAAAGGTGAGGTGACTCGACACAACGCAAGGCTTGTGGCGAAAGGATTTCTTCAAAAGGAAGGAATCGACTTCCATGAAGTTTTTGCACCACTTGCCAGGATCGAAACAATTAGGTTGGTTATTGGTCTGGAGAACTTGAAAAATTGGCACATGTGTCAGATGGATGTCAAATGTGCGTTCCTGAATTGACCCTTAGACGAAGAAGTCTATGTTGCATAACTAGTTGGGTTTGTGAAACATAGAGAAGAGAGAAAGGTGTATAGGCTGCATAAAGCCCTGTATGGACTCAAGCAAGCTCCAAGAGCTTGGAATAAGAAGATCGACATTTTCCTAAGGAAGAAGGAATTTGTGAAGTGCACAACTGAGCATGGAGTATATGTAGTAAGAAGACGGAGTGAATTGATTATACTCTGTCTCTATATCAATGATTTATTGATAACAGGTAGCTACAAGAAAGAGATCGAACACTTCAAAGATTGTCTTAGCAAGTAATTTGAAATGTCAGATCTGGGCGACATTTCATATTTCCTTGGAATCGAATTTTACAAGAGTAGTAGAGGCTTGATGATGCATCAAAGAAGATATGTAAGTGAAATTCTCAAGAGATTTGAGATAGGAGATTGCAACTCGGCTTCGACACCTGCAAAACTAAGACTGCAACTGTCGAAAGAATCAGATGAAGATGATGTCGACTTAACCCAGTACAGAAGACTTATTGTATCATTGAGATACCTTTGTCACACAAGGCCTGACTTAGCATATAATGTGGTATTTGAAAGGAACTATCGACTATGGTATTTTGTTTCCTGCAGCTGATGAAGGAAAAGAATGCAAGTTACTAGGATACACTGATTTGAGTTGGTGCAGTGATGTTGAGGATCGAAAATCCACAGCAGGTTATGTGTTCATGCCAGGTGGTGCACTAATTGCCTGGAGTTCGAGAAAGGACCCAATAGTGACACTATCATCATGTGAAGCAGAATACATAACTGATTCTCTCTATGCATGTCAAGCAACATGAATGGTGAATTTGGTCAAAGAGATTACATAAGAAGATCATGGAGCAATTACCATGAAGATCGACAGCATGTCAGCTATCAATCTGGCGAAGAACCCGATAGCACATGGCAGAAGCAAGCACATCGAAATGAGGTTTCATTATCTTCGAGAGTAGGTAGCTAAAAGGAAGATGGATCTAAAACACTGCAGTATTGAGGGTCATATTGCAGATATCACGACGAAGGGAGTGTAAGTCAACATATTCAAAAGACTAAGAGCCATGATAAATATAGATAGTTTAGACACAGTGAATTATGTGGTGTGTTAAATTGTAATTCGAGTGCGTCGAAACTATGTATGTCAAAGTGCTTGTAGTTATCGAAGTGTTGTAAGCAGGTTGCTACACACAGATTCGATTTATGTCTAAAATAAATATTTTGAGATTTTATGTTTTGAACTTTTGGCTTAGGGAGAAAGCAAATTAAAATTCTAAATAGAGGGTGTAATCCATTTTTTTATAACAATTTATATTCACTGAATTTGCAGTTGCAAGTGAATAAAGGGATTTTTCACAGTTTGTGGGTAGAAAGAAACTTTGTAGAAAATCACCATCTTCCTCCTTTTCTCCTTATCAGACTTTCCCTCTTCTACATACCCCCAACTTATTTTTGAAATTACCAGCTTACCCTTAATTTCTCTACACATACTTATTTATTTTATTTAAGTAATAAAATCAAGTCATTATTTTAACTAATAAAATAATTCTAACTTATTTCCACTTTCTCTAATTACTTTCTACACCCTATCATAAGATCACGCACCCTTTCTCTCACCCACATATAATAATTAAATAAAGGATTAAATATGTTTTTGATCCCTATAAATATCTCAATTTTGACTTTTAGTCCCTATAAAATTACTTTTTCACTCACTTTTAGTCCCTCTATAGAGACTAAAACTGAGTGCAAAAGTAATTTTATAGGGACTCAAAGTTAATAATTTTTTATAGGGATTAAAAGTCATTTTGGATAATTTTATAGGAACTAAAAAAAATATTTAACACTTAAATAAATATAAAAATTTATAATTAAATCAAAATAAAATAACTTACTAAAAATAAGGTGTTATAAACACCCATATCTTTAAAGAGGCAACGTTTGCACGAATACCTTGGTCAATAGAGGTCTTAATCTTGACTGTCTCTATTTTTAGTCCATCATGCCACATTTCATTTAGGGCAACATGGTTAAATACAAGTTAGGTCTCCTGTATTTTCGTTTCAAAGTGCATTAGAGAGAGTGGTTTTGTCCCCCGTTTATAAGTCTCTTTTTCTTTATTTATCTTGGGTGGAACTTGTTGGCCCACTAGCTTATATATATATATATATATATATATATATATATATATATATATATATATATATATATATATATATATATATATATATATATATATATATATATATATATATATATATATATATATATATATATATATATATATATATATAGAATGTCATATTTATATGAGAATGAATCTGAACCATTGGATTTTAAAATAAATGGTGGAGATTATGGGTGAATCTTTTTTTTCTCTCTCCTACATTTTGAAATAAATGATGTAGGAGAGAGAAAAAAAAGTTCACCCATAATCTATACCATTTATTTTAAAATCCAATGGTTCAGATTCATTCTCACATTCTCATATAAATATGTCATTCTCATATGATATGCCCCCATATATATATATATATAATGGTTCAGATTCATTCTCACATTCTCATAAAAAGAAGGCATTCTCATATGATATGCCCTATATATATATATATATATATATATATATATATATATATATATATATATATATATATATATATATATATATATATATATATATATATATATATATATATATATATATATATATATATATATATATATATATATATATATATATATATATATATATATATATATATATATATATATATATCAAACAAATAAAAATTGTGTTGCTATATATTATAGTAGTTTATATTTATATATATTTTAAATCATTTATAATACCTTGAAATAAAATGATGTGATTGAGTATTAAATAATTTATAAATTTTTATAAACTTGATGTATTTAGTTATAAATTTCAGTTCAACAATTAAATTACTTTAATTTATCATTTTTGAGAAATTATTTAAAAAATGTAATGTTAATTTTTTTAATGTTTAAATACAATCAATCTTCTATAATTGGCGTTCTTGTCTAATAAACCATTTTCAAACAATGTAATTTTTTTTTACATAATGGGTTAGACTACCCTTTTTTGTTTTTATTCACATACTAATAATGAACTAATTTTGCTTGTACATAATTTTTTTCAAATAAATAAATTTTGCTTAACCTCACTTGATTTTTATGTCGGCCAATTAGCCATTAATTATTTGAAGAATAAAGCCTACCTTATTCGTCTAGTATACCTCATCTATAACTTCACTCTATTTTTTTGTTAGCAATAGCCAATAAAACTTAGGCAGTACCTAGTGTACGCAATCCTTCAATGCGAAAAAGCATATAATATAGATTATTACTCCTTCCATTTTTTTATTATAAATCGTTTTAGACTTTTCACACAGATTAAGAAGAATAATAATGGTTGTATGAAAATGAGAAATTATGAAAGTTTTTACAAAATTATCTTTTATTAATGATATGTGGAAGATAAATTTATATAATTGAAAGGGGAAAGAATAATAAATATTTAAGGATATAATAGGAAAAATAGCATTAATTATTCATTGGAATTGTAAAACAACTTATATTAAAATACAATTTTTTTTCCAAAACGACTTATAATAAAAAACGGAGGGAGTAATAAAGATTTTGTTAAACGCTGTTCTCATGGCATTATTAATAGAGATTACATATGCGCATATTAAATAAATATTTTTTTATAAAAATTAATATTTTAATTCCCAGTGCATTTTTAATGTATTGAATACACATTTTTAAAAAAATGTATCACTTTAATCACTTAAAGAGTACTTCCAGGAGACTGGTTAACATTTTCCTATTAATAATGTAGATCAATTCAATCAGTCTTTTTTTTCATGGCATATCTATAACACTTTCCACTAGTTTATTTTATAGGTCTCTCTCTCTCTCTCTCTCTCTCTCTCTCTCTCTCTCTCTCTCTCTCTCTCTCTCTCTCCTCTCTCTCTCCTCTCTCTCTCTCTCTCTCTCTCTCTCTCTCTCTCTCTCTCTCTCTCTTGTAAAAGTCCGAAAAAAAATGGAGAGGACGGGGGCGGGCGTAGTTGAGGCAGCGAACCTAAAATCTTGCTCCGTCCTGCAAAAAATGATGGCGGGGGCGGGGAATTCCTGCGGGATTTGCATCTTTTAGTTCTAAAAAATGTAAAATTTTATGTAAATGCACAAGCCCGTAAAAAACGGGGCGGACATATTTGAAGTTGCGAGCTTAAAACCTTGGCCCGCCCCACAAAAAAAGTGCGGACAAAACAAACATGCCTAACAGGTCTGGCATGTTTTTTCCACCTATATTTATAGGTCAAACTGACACCAAGGTGTCAAACTTAGTAACATGACACCTCTGATAACTCTTTAAGGTGTACGGAGGCTTTTAATAACTCATTGATGTGTAGATGGAAATGGCGGTTTCTGGTGGATAAAGATGCATTATGGAGACAATTGTTACAATATCGCTACGGGTCTTTGGAAGATGCAGTATTGGGGTGTCTCTAAAGTGTCAGTGAAGAATGCTTCAATTTGGTGGAGGAACGTTGTAAGTTATAATGTGCAGGAGGAATTTTCTGACTGGTTTTTGAGGGGTATCGGCTGTCAGTTAAGCTCCGGAAAGTTCATCAAATTTTGGCATAATAATTGGTGTGGCGGCATCCCGTTTAAAGAGTTGTTCCCGAATGCATTCCGTAAGTCGGTAAACCGTGAGGCATCAGTTATAGACATGGGTGATTTTGTGGAGGCAGGGGTTTGAGTTTATGCCAGCATTAGCAGAAGAAGAAGGTGTTCAAGTCCATGAGTTGGAATCCATTTTGAGTGACGTGAGTGTGTCAGTAGGCGTGGAGGATTCTTTCAAATGGTTCAAAGCAGACTCAGGCGAATATACTGTGAGTTTGGGGTACGATTGTTACAGGTCATGTGTTGTTTTAGATCAACAAACTGCATATATCTCAAATGCTATGGGGACCGTTTGGAAAACCAAGGATCCGTCGAAGATTCAAGTGTTTGGTTGGCGGTGCATAAGGAATAGGATTGCGACTAAAGATCAATTAGCTAAAAGGGGTATTATAGAAGACGATACTGAGAAGGTATGTTTGTTTTGTCTATCAAATATCGAATCGCTAAAACATTTGATGGTACAATGCTTTTATTTGAAATTGGTCTGGCAAGAGATAGTTGTTTGGTTAGATTGCGTAATAGGAAATTCTGTTGAGGTAGTGGAGCATTTGTTGGAATTTTCTAGGGGGTTGATCGGGGTGGATTGTGCGAGAAAGCTTCTGCTTATGTGGTTAGCCACTTGTTGGGCAATATGGAGCATGCAGAATGATATGTATTTCAATGCAGCAGTCTTTCAAATTGTCGAAGTGGTTCATATGGTAAAACTTTTGTCGTGGTTATGGAACATTGTAGGAATTTCGGAAAATGTTCATTATAATTATACGCTATGATGTAATCAGCCTATCGACTTCCTTAATAGTTGATTTTGTAAGTGTCGGGGGAGTATGATTTGTACTCAACCGTTTTTTAATGAATCTCATTGCTTATAAAAAAACAAAACCCGACGTTAGATTGAAATGTATTATCATATAGATCATGTCTATAGAATTTAACATCAATCGGAAATCATTTTACATTTCAACGAGATGTATAAAAATTAACGTCTTACAAAACTTCATGAAAACCGTTATTTTTATCATTCTCTTTAACATATCAAATGATTTTTTTTATGTAAACTCTTACAAGCGTGATCTATATGATAATACATTTCAATCCAACAATAAATTTTGTTATTTGAGCATGAGGTGAAGAGTTATCGGAGGTACATGTTATTAAATTTGACACATTTGTGCTATTTGATCTCTATTATATATATATATATATATATATATATATATATATATATATATATATATATATATATATATATATATATATATATATATATATATATATATATTACAAAGTTATTTTTATGAAATGATTATATTTAATTTTTAAATTGATTTTTAACTTTTTCAAGTTTTACATATTATCACAAATTACCAAAAGTTAACTAATTAATTATATATGTTTTTTCCAAATTCACTAATGACGAAATTATGGATAAATAAATAATTCTATTATGTACATAAATAAGTTAAAATAAATAAATAATATATATTATTTGTAAATGATAAAACTATTACTAAACTAAAATTATATTAATTTTTTAAAAAACCTAAATTTACATATTTTGTTATTTTTAATTATTATAATTTTAAAAAACTAATTATTAATATAAAACATTTTTTTAAAATTTTTAATAAATTATATTTTCTATTTATTTTATTTAGATAAATTAATAATTTATTTTTTAATCGTATTCTGTTGATTTCTAACTTAATATAAATTTAAAATATAAGCTTCAATTAACAAGTGACGAAATAGAATAAGTGTTAATGTTGTTTTATTATATATTATATTTAACATGGATATAATATAACTATTTTACATTAACTCTTGTTATGTCCATCAAACATACTACGTGTACTTGCAAAACGTACAATACACGACCGTCTCTAATGATTAAGAGATATCAGAAGTTTTTAGAGTGTGTTATGGGGTTTAGAGTTAGTTTACACTTGGAGATGAGAAGCTCTGCATATATGGTATATGTGTATTGAGAATGGTCTCTTTCAATCTTTAGGGTTAAAGTATTTATTGAAGTACCTGAGTCCGGATCTCAAACTCTAGGGAAGTAACAACCATCTCTAAGAGCGAGGAAAAAGATGGTTAATTATGTATTATTCTGGAAAACATGATAAATTTCTCCTTGGCTCTCTCTCTCTCTCTCTCTCTCTCTCTCTCTCTCTCTCTCTCTCTCTCTCTCTCTCTCTCTCTCTCTCTCTCTCTCTCCTCTCTCTCTCTCTCTCTCTCTCTCTCTCTCTCTCTCTCTCTCTCTCTCTCTCTCTCTCTCTATGTGTGTATTTTTTGTAGAATAGGACACGTAAACACCCCCCAAATTAGGTGGAAGAATGACTATATCTTCTTCAACTCATATAGAATAAGGAAACGTGACGTGAAACATGCAAGAAGGAAACACGAAACTCATTTTTTTGACATCTTCGCATTTCTGGTACGTAAAACATTTTCACCATTCATGTCATGAGTTATGTTGTTGTTATTGTTCAAACTAGTTGTCTTTTAGGCTTTATT
>NW_026705388.1:12500-50001 GCF_029867415.1 Vicia villosa
CGGGGAGGATGATGAGCAGGAGGACGGCTATCCGGGAGGGCCCTTTGACACCTCCGTGCTGATTAGCTACCACGATCACGTCGCTCGACGTATCTGGGAGGGAGAGGTATTTTTTATAATTTAACCGTTTAATTGTCACCATTTTTTATAATTTAACCGTTTATTTGTCGCTTATTTAATATATGTTGCTTATTTGTTTTTTTTGTAACAGGAGCGAGAGCCGTTGAAAACGGTGAACCACATCCGGAAGATTTTCAGTCTGTTTAAACCAGCAGCTGAGTGGTTTAACGACCATGTGCGGGGTTCTGGGCTTAGCGGGCTCTGCATGACGGGGTACACCACCATCAGCACCGGCATGCAGGGGGCATTTGTGGAGCGCTGGCACAAGGAGACGTCCTCTTTCCACTTGCCGGTTGGGGAGATGACGATCACCTTGCATGACGTGCAGTGTCTTCTCCACCTGCAGATTAGGGGGCCGCTGTTGACCCACTCCAAGATCCAGAGGGTCGAGGCCATTGAGTGGATGACGCTCTATTTGGGCATGGAGCACGAGGTTGCTCACTTTGAGTGCGCCACGACGTCTTGGCCTCATGTCCGGTTCACCATACTGAGCTGCTATTTTGAGCACCACCTGGACGCGGCTGCCGAGGCTGAGGGTGAGGGTGACGAGCTATTCACACAGTATCACCGCGGCTGCGCTCTCCGGTGCTGGTACATGTTTGTGGTAGGCGTTGCAGTCTTTGTGGACAAGAGTGCAAGGTACGTCGACGTGACCTACCTTCGCTACTTCATGGACCTGGATACCGTTCACCAGTGGAACTGGGGGGCAGCTACTCTGGCATACCTCTACTAGAAGCTGAATGACGCCTCCAACTGGAGGACGAGGCAGTTAGTCGGATCCTGCACACTACTTACAGTACGTTTTATTTTAACACATTATCGTATTTATTTATTTATTTATTTATTTATGTTTCGTATTTATTTTTAATACATTATCGTGTTTGTGTTTCAGAGCTGGATCATCTCCTACTTCTCCCGCATCCACGGCTTCCACTACGATCCTGCATACGTGGACGCCATGCCCAGGGCCGCCAGATACGCTCTCCAGAGGGGGAACGATGCGGTGGGACCATACCGTTTGTACTTGGACCGCACGATGCACGACGACGTCACCTGGAGGCCGTTCGTCGACTACGCTCAGATTGTCCCCTTTGACGGCATTGCTCTATATTCAGGCTGGTTGGCATGCGGGACCGGCATCATGGTCCGGTATCTCCCTGAGCGGTGCATGCGTCAGTTCGGATTCGTGCAGCGGATACCCAGGTCACCCTTTGAGGCTGCTCCCGACACAGTGACCCGAGTGCAGCTCACTGCCATATGGGAGGACTGGCAGCATCATGTGGTACCGCAGGAGTACCGTCTCACTCGGGTCACACAGGACTGGCACAGTGAGGAGGGGTACGTCACATGGTTCTACCGGGTGTCCCATCCTCTGCTGAGACCCGACGTTCCCGGCGCTCCTAGGCCAGCACACGAGGAGATCCTGGAGAACCAGCAGGCCGAGGATGACCACGCCATTGATCTCATGCCGATCTGCCAGCGGATAGAGATGCTTGGGCGGGACGCGTTGGATCGAGGTATCTTGATCAGGGCGGTTCAGAGGCAGTCGCCGTGATGGAGATGATCGTCACTGATGCGGGCCGTGCGGCGGGGTACAGGCGGCAGAGGAGGGCCCAGGGTGAGAGGGTTAGGCATACCCAGTAGTGGTCGGGTTTATTTATTTTTTGATTTCGGATTGTATCTTTCGCACAGTATTATTATTATTTTCGGATTGTATATATTATTTTGATTTGATTTATCATATTAGTATTTTCAGTTTATCTGTTGCTTATTTTATTTGGCGTTTGCGTTTAATTAAAATGCGAGACTGTTAAGAAAAAGCATAAAAAAAAACACAGTTTCTGCATAATTCGGAAGTTCATATCCGAAGACACCCCCCATGAGGTGTTTTCGGAAGTTCATCTCCGAAGACACCCCCCATGAGGTGTTTTCGGAGATGCACTTCCGAATTGTGGAAATTTTTTTAAAAAAAAAGCGCTTCGGAAGTTCATTTCCGAAGCAGGGGTATTTTGGGATTTTCGCTGGGGGTGACCCCCATACGGAGGTGGCTAAAGAAATTTTCTATAAACAAATATAATTACTTTTGACTCTATTTAATTTTGAACTGTATATCACAAAATATCTTTCAATTAATTTATGGGTTTTATTTGTCAATGATTTTTTTATTCAATAAAAAATATTTTTGAGAGCATATAGTGTATTGGTATAAATATGCCCCTTACAGAAGAGACTCCCACGCCACCTATTTATGAGGATGAATGATCATTTCTTAAATATGTAGCATGAATTATTGGGGATTAAATATCTCATTTCCCAATGGTGATGGTTAGTACTTCTTTAGAGTATGAGATCCTGGCCTATGTACCTCAATAAATACCTTAATTCGACAAGTTGAAAGAGACCAATCTCATTACGCATATATACGTAGTTTTTAACCTCCATGTGTGAGTTAACTTTAAATCTTGCAACACACTCTAAAAGTCTTTGATAGCCCTTAATCACTAGTCACTACTAGAAAACATATTTTATTTTTAGCAGATACAATTGATGCCTACCGTGGAATGTTTACGCAAAGCTCTAAGATCGTTGTCAACACCAACATCAGGGTTTGGTCGACGCGGGAGAATCCATTTCCTTCTAGAGAAATTATGCTAGACAGTTTTTAACGGAAAATATCATACCCGCTAACATTACCAAAACTTCGAGGAGAGAACGATATTCCAAAATGGTGTTTCACTCATTAATGCACGGAAAATATCATACCGTGCAAGTACAAGTGAAGGGTCATGTAATGCTCAAAATGGTGTTTCACTCATTAGCAAGTGCAAAAATAAATTAAAGTGAAGTATCTTGTGGTTGAAGTCTTGTCTCCCTATAATGCCATCCTAGGAGGCTTACCTTTAACATACTAGGAAAGGTCTTGTCTGTCAATCATTTGAGCCTAAATGACTTATTACATGATGGGTGAGTTGAATTAGTTCATGGGATCATAAGTTCGCTCGAGAATGCTATCAAAAAAATCTAGAATTGAGAAAGGAGTACATCCCCCAAGTGTCGCCCCCATCCAAAAGCAAGTGACATGAATGTAGCAAGTTGAGACCCTAGACTAGGGATCAAAAAGAAAATGCTCACTCCCGCAGATGTCATGAATGAAGTACAAATTGGGCCCTTGGACCACCAAATGTCCATATTGGAAACCTCTTTATCTGAATCTGAAGAGGATGAGTGGTTGCCTTACTCAAGAGGAACATCGATTTGTTTTCCTGGGGCCCTTCTAATATGTAAGGCATAGATACAAGAGTGGTGTGCCACCGGCATACCATTGATCTCACTTTGAAACCAGTATTTCAAAGGAAATGCATGGTAGGCGAGGAGAAGAGAGCAACCATTGATGAAGAATTGAAGAAGCTGACAAGCATCAATTTTATAACTAAGGGAAAATACTCATCTTAGCTGGCTAACATATTTCTGGTAAGGAAGTCATCGAACAAATAATGCATGCGCATCGACTTCACTAACCTTAACGTCGCATGCTTACAAGATATGTATCCCTTATCCAACATAGATTGTCTAATTTACGGATCTTTAGGTTACAAAACAATAAGTTTCATGGATGTCTACTTCGGCTATAACCAGGTCAAGATGGATCTCGTAGACGTTCCAAAGAAAGCATGCATGTTTAATCATGGCAACTATTATTACAACATCAAGTATTTGGGTTAAAGAACGCAGACGACGCCTATTAGACACTGATGGACGCAATGTTCTCAAAACAGATAGTGTGTAACATGAAAGTCTATATTGATGACATGACAATAAAGACCTCGGAAGGGGGAGAAACACAGTTGACTTATGAGATATCCTAGGGTCAGTTAGGAACTACAACATGTGTCTGCATCCCTTAAAGTGCTCATTTGGTTTGTAAACGAGCAAGTTTCTTGGTTTTATGTTAACCAAGAGAGGTATAAAGGAAAACCCAGTTAAGTGTCAGAATATCATCGATGAGGAGCCCTTCCAATGCTAAAAGCGAACTACCCCATTCGAAAGGTCCTAAAAAAAGCCACATTTGTCTAGAAGAATGGTATCTTATGTAGTTGAATTCTATGAGTACGACATCTAGTATATACCAAGAGGAAGCATCAAATCATAAGTACACGTTGATTTTCTGACAGAATTCAATTTTCTAGTAGACAAGGAAACACCCCCCACATGGACACTAGCAATAGATGGTGCCTTTAATTTAAAAGGAAGTGGTGTAAAGATAGTTTTGGAAGGTTTAAATAACCTGTTAATCGAGAAGTCATTGAAGTTTTAGTTCAAGACTATAAACAACTAGGTCGGGTATGAAGCTCTCATTTCCAGCATGGTCATCACCCTTGAAATGGACAGGTTAAATTTAAGGTCCAAACGCGACTCCCAATCGGCCGTAAATCAAGTCGTCGGGGAATATCACATGACAAAGCCCTAACTCGTCAATTATAAAAAAAAGGTATGTGACTTATCAAAATGTTTCAAAACTTTCAAAATAAAGCAAGTACACAGATAGTAGAATTTCAGGGTGTACCTTATTTCCAAGCTAGTCAGAACAAAAAGGAAAGAATACAACAACATGTAATTCAGGAGACTTTCACTGCTTCTAGTATTAAGGCAAGTGAGACAAATGCTCTTGAAGTTACCCATACTATTGGCTAGATAACACCCATAATATAATAACTACACTCGAACGAACTATCGTAGGACGAGCTATAAGCGGAGAAGATTCGTAAGCATGCAACAAAGTGCACTATGATGTCAGGAAGGCTCTAAAAATGGGAAAGGCCTCCTCCGTGCTAAGGTTCCTAGTGGAACATAATTATACTAAAGGGTAACAAGAAGAAGCTAAATAAGGCCAAGGGACTCTAGGTTGAATAACTTCACAAGGTGATGTGATCATATTATACCACCTCTTATTCGGCCACTAGGGAGACTCCCTTCACCATGATATATAGAGCATTCATCATGGTTCCTTTAGAAATTGGAACGCCCTCTTGACAATGCTCTCAATGTTGCTAGTCGAAATCGACACACCCTCAATGCAGAAGAAAACCAGGCAGGGATAAGATAAGTTGGTAACCTAATTGACCAAACGATAGATGTTGCCCATATTTGGGAATTCTACACCAAAAATGGGCAACAATAAAGTAAAATTGAAGGTGGTTCAAAGAGAAATACAAGAAGGCGACCTAGTGTTAAGATAACTAGTTTTGTTCACCCTACAAAGGAAATTAAAACCCAACGGGAAAGGACCATATGGTATATATCAGAAATTATCTTACGAGGCCTATAGACTCGAAGAGCTAGATAGAAGATTCATTCCCATAACTTAGAATTCAATTAATCTATGATACTACTATAGATAACTATGTTTCAATTGGGTAAAAGGTAGTTTCTCTTCCAGTGTATGAATTTCTTTGTGAAAACATTATTATTATATACAACATGTTATTCTGCTCTAGAGTTAATATAAATCTGGGATTTCCAAAAGAAGATTTTTGCCGCCTTGAAAAGGGCAATATTAACGTCGAACATTGATAGAAATATCATTGTCGCCATAAAAGGAAATATAAATGTTGGAATTCCGTTGGAAGATCTTTGCCACCCTTAAGGCATAAAAATGTTGGATTTCTCTATAAGAAAATTGATGCACTAGGGGCAATATAAATGCTAAATTTCCATTGGAAATCTCTTGCATAAATTACTCGACTTAAAGTCTAGCTTAAAGGACTCAATTTAAAGTCTCCCCTAAATGACTTAACTTAAATTCTTACCTTGGAGACTTAAATCAAAGTCTCGCCTAAGGGAATCAACTTAAATTATCACCTAAGAGACCTATCTTAAAGTCTCGCCTGAGGGACTCGATTCAAAGTCTCGGCCAAAGAACTCAATAAAAATATCTCCTGAGGGACTCCTCTTAGCATCATTTGCATACTAATTTCTCAAATATATACTATACTAAATATGATACCTCTCTAAAATTCATAACGCTGAAATAGAATATAGAAGTTAGTTGATTTTTTTGAATGGTGAGTATATATATATATATATATATATATATATATATATATATATATATATATATATATATATATATATATATATATATATATATATATATATATATATATATATATATATATATATATATATATAGAGAGAGAGAGAGAGAGAGAGAGAGTGAAGAGTCATAAAAGTACTCAATAAGCACTCAAGCCAAATAAGAAAAAAAATTCCAAATAAAGAAACACCATAACCCAATCAACATCCCGACCAACTTCACCAAACCAAACAAAATATCTTGAACGATAAGAAAAGGAAAAGAAAGGCCTCTAGAAGCAACAAGTTGATGGAAGACAGGGATAAAACCAACAAAAACCAGAGCGGAAGATGGTCTAACACCACACCACTATAAACCCTAGCTCAAGAGTGGGTTTGCTCTTGGTGCCAAAGAGAGAGGTTACTCTTAGGCGAACTAGAATGAATTTACATTCTAAGAGAGAAATAATAGATGCCACCTAGTGATCAATCGACAAGCTTTACATGCAAAAATAATAATTTATTACTCATATTCTAGATAGTTGATCGCGACTTTACGTGTCTATAAATCTGGTAACTGCAAGTGCACAGTCGTGTCGTGTAGTTTTAAAAGATATCGAATCCACAGGGACTATGAATCGATCTACCGTTATCTAAGGTTACTATGTAAAGCTAGGAGTACTAAAATTTCGATTGTTCCTAAGGGAAAGTGATTGTGAGAAAATAAAGAATAATAATAAAAGACAGGTATCAGTATGTATTTCGTTTAACTAAAGGTAATCCGAAGGTCCATTGGCTTTTGCATAATTAAATTAAAAATCTTTACTAATTCCAATTGATTAAAAATCCTCGTCTCAAACTTTCGCTCTGTTGATTCAGACTACTATCCTAATCCTAATGTACGCTTTCGCCATCCCATTAGATTTTAGAAGAGCTTTTTGGAAACAATGTAATTAATAAAATGCCTATTTTACGAGGTTGTTATCTATTTAAATCTCCTAATCTCAAACTTTTGCTCTGTTGACTCGGAGCAAGCTAATAACCCTAACGTACGCTTTCGCCATCCCGCTCGAGTGTAGAAACAATTTTTGAAAATAAATAAGTTCCAATTAGTTTTAATACGCTTTCGCCATCCTTAAAACTAATGTCCTATGTCTACTATCTGGTTAAAGACCTCAAACTTTCGCTCTATTGATTTTAACCTTTGACCGTCCTAACCCCTCAAACTTTCGCTCTATTGGTTTTAAGACTTACTAATTAAACTAGACATATAAACCAAAAATAAGTGATAATTAATAAAACATAATTAAGCCAATTTATTTCGGATCCCTACGGTTAACTTACTTTACATACCGACACCTTTAGTAATTTAGCCAGACATATTGATACGATTAAACATACATATATCGGTTCGGTTCATAATAATAAGCATATTAAATGGCATATAATATATCATGCAATAATAATATAAATAAGGCGGTAAATAAAAACCTGAATTAAATAAATCTGAATTGAATTGAATCTTGAAGTACTCGAACTTCCACCACAGGTTGGCTGGATCGTTCTTCGGAATTTAAATGGCAGAAAATAAAAACAAGGAAATAAAACGATAAATCTAACGTAAGGCTAGATCTACGAAAAGTTCACAACAATTTCCAGTGTAGAAATCGTTGTGAGAAAATAAACGGTTGAATGAAGGCAGAATAAGGAAAAGCAGTTCGCGGTACAATTTCGGCAGCACTTCGTTGGCAGGAAATCGGACCCTTTGAAGTGAAGTGGCTGGCTCTATTTATAGGGGAAGCTTTGCAGTTGCTTTGCGTGAAAAGAGGAGATTCTGCAGACTGGGACGTGGAGACGTGCGTCTCCGTTTCTTCAGGAAGACTTGAGACGTGCGTCTCAAGTGGAGAGTCTTTAGGGAGGTGGAGACGTGCGTCTCCCTTTTGCTGAGGTGGCAGAGACGTGCGTCTCTGCTTACTTGTGTGGCTTGGGCTGCTTTCCTTCGTGGGCTGGATTGCTTCATTGGGTCTTTGGGTCTCTTTCAGCACACTTGGCCCTTAATTGCACTCCCTTTTTACTTCAGCACCCCATTTACGTCTTTTAGGCATAGATAAGGGTCGTTTTGGCTCCATTTCTTCTCTTTTTCACAATTCGGCATAATAAGAGTGTAAAACCTGAAACAAAGCAAATACACGCGTAATATCATAATAAATTAACATAATAAACGGAAAATGCTATAAATATCTATGGATTTTAAGCTAAATATACGATATAAAATCGTGTTATCAGTTTCTCATCGTGACAGGCGTGTAGTATTTTGATCATAACTAGAGCTTCGTAACTTGGAATGACGCGGTTCTGGTGGCAAAATTTTTATAACGAAAATGGCTACAACTTTACTGAAGAACTCAAAGCAAAATTCTAAAGTTAAGGGCTGACACGACCCGTGTTACCTAACACGGGCACCCGTGTCAGCAGTGCTGGGAGTGATTTCGAAAATTTAAGTTCAGAAGGCCAACACGGCCACTCGTGTTGCCTGACACGGGCAGTGTTGGCTAAAATGCTGATTTTGTTGATTTTTGTGATTTTTATTAAGTGTTGACCCAAAGGGGGCATTTTGGGCAATTCAGACAAAGACCAATGGATTTTCACTATAAAGAAGAATTTTTACGAAGGAAAAAGAGGACTTTTTAGCCAGGAGAAGACATGATTGAAGATTGGAGAAAATAAGGGTTTGGGAGAGAAGAAGGTTTTCATGAACGGAAGCGATTGAAGATCAACTTTCATCTCAGTTCTTGTAATGTCTCTATTTTATATTTTGTTTTCTTTGAACAATATGAGTAACTAAATCCTAATGCTAGGGGGTGTCCCTGGTTGGATCATGTAATGACTTCGAATTCCCAATTTCCTCAATTGCATGTTTTATTATTCAATTTGATTGTACAATGTTTTTATGCTTTCTTTGTCGGACAAACAAGGATTGATTTACGGTTAACGATTTGCTGGACCGCGGTTGTTAAGGTTTTTGTACAATTAGATTATAGTAGATATCACCTAGGAATAGGGATACCCTATAGTTATCGGTTAACTCTTGATAAAACAATTGCTTGATTTTATAATAAATCTCTAAGGAATTAGGATTTAGGTTGAATGTTCAAAGGTTTTCCCGCTAAGGAATTAGGGGAAAAATATCCTAAAGGGTTGGTAATTGAATAGTATGAACTTGTTGAGGAGATATAAAATCCAAGGTTATTATAGGGACAATCACACACTTAACCCTAGCATAATACTCATATTTGTCAAAAAGCCAATTTACTTTTCTGCTTATTTTAATTATTTTTTAGTGACAATTTGCAAACAAAACCCCATCATTAATTTTTGTTTAATTGAACTACAATTTGAACTCGATATTACTACGCAGTCCTTGAGATCGACATTCGGGGAATTTCTCCATTTATTACTAAAGAGGCAAAATAGTACACTTGCTATTTTACCGATCAAGTTTTTGGCGCCGTTGCTGGGGACTGCCAAAATATAGTTTTGATTTTAATTCAATTGAAATTTTGTTGCTCGTCAACTAAAATTTTGTTTTTGTTTTTGTTTATTTGAATTTGTTTTTATCAAAAAAAAAAGTCAGATTATTTTTGCTTCATGAATTCTTCTATACTTTGCTACTAACAAAGTGTCTGAGTTTTGTAGCCATGTATTGTTTTGATACATTGCCACCTGTATCTCCTGCATGTTGGTCGCCTGATTCGGGAGTCACTTTGGAAGAGGCGACTAAAATTTTTAAAGCATATAAGAGGAAGGTAAGAATCCTTATGAATGAATGTAAGGAAGCTAACTTTTATCCAGATAGGTTTATTTGGAGAAAGTTAGAGTTGGAAGAAGAATATGTTGAACCAGAAGAAAAATGCATAACATCAGATGAAGAGGATGCAGTAAGAATAGAAGAATTTGTGGTAAAAAAGAAATGTGGGGAAGAAAAAAATAAGGAAACTTGAAGATGATTGAGTTTTGGATAAAACCACAAATTTAACAATTTGTGAAGATGTGGACATCCCACAAGAAAATCTTCAACAAAAGAGTATCCCCAAAAACTATTTTTATAACAAGGCAGATGAAAGACAAGAAATTGACTACGTATTGGAAAACATTTATGCCTTGTTCAATAAAATCAAGCTAAAGAGGATTTGGCTACAACATCATCAATACTTTAAGTTCATGGGATTACTACCAAACAAAATAAAGAAAAAAGATGACGTGTTCTTTGTGTCATATTGTCATACCCCAAAATTTGCCCTCCTCTTTTCATCTTCAATGACTCAAGGTTCAAGGGTTTATTCATGCAACATTCTCCTATCCTAAATTAGGGTTTACACTTTATCGAAAGAGTTTGAATCTCTAAGCCCTCAAATGGATCTCAAGGTGTCTCATATGTCTCAAAGCATCTCCATGTCAATTATCAAGCTTCAATCCCAAGGATTTCTCATTCAAATGCTTAGGTGATCCACATTCGACTAGTTTGACCTAAAAGTCAACTATGGTCAAAGTACAGTCAAAACTCCTAACTTTTGGTAAACATCAAGTATTTGAGGTTATATCCATCATTTGATCAAAGGTTGATCATGATCCATTATAAAAACTCAGAAATGAACAAAGTCAAAAGGTTCAAATTAGGGTTTTTTATAGAAGAAAGTCAACTCAACTTTGACTGGCCATAACTTTCACATGGAGTATCAAAAATTTCCCAACCAAAGCCTATTCTGAAGGAAATTGGGTTCTCTACAACTTTGACTCTCATAGGTCAAGGCTAAAAATGTTTCATTCGAGAGATATGGTCAAAGAGATTATAGGTCCTCCAAAAAAAGTCAACAAAAACACCTTTTGGGTCAAAGCTCGTAACTTGAGCATGGAAGCTTTAATTGAGATGAAACAAAAAGGATCATTTAAAGGACACTCTAAGCTTTCCAAAAAGTCCTAGAGCATGGCCATATGACAAAAATTAAAAGGATATGCTTGGTACAAGTTGGGCGATTTTGAGGAAATGCATTAAATACAAATTGAGCAATCTTGTATATTCTCCAAATGGGCCCATATTTTTTTGATCCAAACTTGATTCTATCCTTGGTAGAAGTCTCATGGCCCAATCCCTTGCCTTTTTATTATTTATTTTATTTATCTTGATTTAATTCATTTTAAATTCAATTTAATTAAAATAAATAATGGAAAATCAAAGATTTGGTTTTAAGTCTATTATGGGATCAAAATATCAAGATTATATCAGCATAATTAGATTGAAATTTGTGATTAAGAGAGATTGGAAAGAGAAGAATGAAATTAAAACCAAAATTGGAAAGCTTGGATCTTTATTTTCAATCATGTGCCAATCTCCCTAAATCATTGAGATATGATTCAATTTGTGAGCCAAATTCATCTTACATATATAGTTAAGGGATCCAGACCTAAAAAGGGGGAGAAAAAAGATTGCAGCCCTAGAACACGTAAAAATAAAACTCACTAAATTCCAAAAGGGAGAAAAATCGGTTTGATGATTAAAGGAGGATTCAGAAACTTTTGAAAGCTCAAAAACGATCCTTGGAGATCCAGGAAGTTGTTCCAATCATTCTCAAGGCTTGTGGCACCTGGATTTTACCCAACACCACACGGTTTGCACCAAAAGTTTCTTGAATTCAATCATGTTCATACACCGATTGTAAATAGCATATGAATATATATTGTGAATCGTGACGATGTTTAGAAGCCTCCTGTATCATTTGATTCGTATTTAGTCGCAAGTTCATGATTATGCCATGGCTAGGGTTTTTGAGCTTTGGATTGGGAACTCTGGTTACACGAAAAATTGGTTGAAACTAGCGGTCTTGTTGGATTCGTAAGGTGATTTACATTTGATCTGGGTTATTCTCTTGCGTTATTTGGTGATGTTTTGCAGGTTTATGGATGGAAGGCCTATGGCAACGCAAAATAACCATTGCTAAAAGTCTGTATATTTTGAAAAAACGCAGGTTGAAGATGACACAGTGCTGGGTGCGAAACTAGTTTCGTTTGAATTTCCACAACGATATTTTTTTATATATTTATTTTGTTTCGTGTTATTATCACTAACGTGGTCCAGTTCAGATGGCAAGGGGTATATGTTCATGACTTCCAAGATACGAGTTCGATTCTGGCCCTGGGCGTGTTTTGTTGTTTTTTCTCTATTTCTTTGATAAAACTTGCAGATCCAGAGTATGTTGAGCGCGCATCCTCACCATGGACCGTCATGTTCTCACCGTTGGATCTCCACGAAGACGGATCTGAAGGTCTATTGTTGCTCCCCCACTGTGGACCTTTAAAGACCAAGCAATACTGGATTGCAACGCCTCCACCGCATCCAGTGTACACCGTCAATATACGATGCACCTTTGGATATAAGCCACCAGATCAATTGCAAAGCCACATCCAAGGGATCAAAACGCAGCTCCACCATGCACCTTCAAAAGCCAGCAATACAGGATCAAGGCCAGATTTTTAATTGTTTTTATTTATTTGTTTAATAGTATAATTAAATCAATGTATTTTTAAACTTAATTTAAGTTGATTCAATTAATAATATAATTAAATTAGGATTAGGCTTAGGATTATTTTCTCGATTGTTCGACTATTCCGATTTAATTTATTTAATCGGTTTAAACCATTATAAATCACAAAAAAACCCTAGATAGGTTATCAATGCATTAGAGATCGCCCAATCCCATTGGCCATTTGGCCAAAATATTAGGATTCTATTTATTATTCGTTCCGACTGAATTAATTGGTCGCAATGGTTAATAATCCACTGGTTCTTAGTTTATTTTCTCTTCGATCCGATCATATTTAATGATCGCATTGGCGAGAAATAAAGCAATAAAATACAAAAATGAAATTTGTTATCATGTAATAATCAAATCTATTGGTTATGAGGGATAATGATAAAACTAATAATTAATAATTATTTAAAATACATGCATTTGCTATTCGTGATAATCGAATCTATCGATTAGAATGGTTAGCAATCCTTCATTCAATCCATTAATTATGGTGATTAAACCTATTGATCATTGCAACTAACGGTAACATATTAAATCAGGGTTGTACGCTAAATTTCAAAACACATATCTTTCACAAAACTACGGATTTTCAAAACTTGCGATAAGGTAATTCAAAATACCTTGCAAACCACAAAACTCAAAACTACGATAAGGTAACTCAAAATACCTTCAAACACCTTCATATCAAATTCTAAGGCGTACAATCCTGTGCCCCGAACTACGTAGACTCTGATCCTCCATAAGGAGGTACGTAGGCACTTAGCAACAAGGCGAGTCCCCCTCCTCAAAACTCTAATCATGTTCAAATATTTGCCTTTAACCTTATTACTTTCTGTGTCATCTTTCTTTATAATTTTTCCATAAACCTTCACTTTACAATGCAACCCTTAGGAAAGGGTTAAGGGTGCCTAACACCTTCCCTTAACCTGATTATAATAATCTTACTCTGAATCTTTAAACTGCGTAGAGTTTCCTATTCGCCCTGGTAGAATAGGTGGCGACTCTAAAAAGTTAATTTTAGGGCGGGTTGCTACAGGTGGCGACTCTGGTGGGGACAACCTAAATGGTGAATTATTATGCTCCTATAGGTTTTGGCAGGGTTTAGGTTTTTCGGTGAATTATCCGGGTTTTGGCAAATTTTTAGGGTTTGGCTAATTTGCCAAAATTAGGGTTTTGAATTAGGATTTTGGTTTTATTTCTTTTCTTTTTATATTTAAATATTTAAATTTTTATTTGTATATTTATTTACGATTTCTAGGATTTAGGTTTTATTTCCTTTCGTTTTATATTTAAATATTTAAATTTTTATTTATGTATTTATTTAAAACTTCTAGGATTTAGATTTTTATATTTAATTATTTAAATTTTTATCTGTTCATTTATTCATTTACAATTTCATTCATTTACATTCAATTTAATTAAATATTTTTTTATATTTGTTTGTTTTATTGTATTCTGTTGGGATATTATAAATTGCGTTAAAACATAAGCGTGGGAATTATATTTAAGACCAGAGGGGAATTACAGCGCCGACGAGTCTTATTATAATTCCACTCAGAGTGAGTTGAATATCCGGAAATGTCTGATACGAAGTTTGACTTTGTTGAGGGAAGGACTTGGTATTTAGCTGATCTCTCTGAGAACCTACCCCTAAAACTCGAACCTCATGGATAAATGAGTTGTTCTAAAATCCAAAGAGACAAAAAGTCTCGGCAACTACGAACGACTCCATGAGACCTTCTAGAACATACCAATGGGAAGGGTAGGCACCCTAAGCCGTTACGTCGAACCTATGAACCTAGGGCTTATGTGCTTATGTGCTTATTATATGTGTGCAATTTATATACTGCGAATGTCTTGTGTTTTAATTTTGCAGGTATTACTACGCGTTCCCTGGCCTGTATGGACTCTATTTCCAAGACCATGTCCTTCCCACAAAAGACACCTCCATTTATGCACGTCAATTGGCCTCTCGATGGCCATGAGATCTAGTGACTGTCTAGAACGGTCACCCTGTGCTTACATCTATGCATTCCTTAGCCAGTAAGGATTCTATTTCTAGAATCGCATCCTTCGTACAAAGGACATCTTCGTTAGCATACGTCAATTGGCCTCTCGATGGCCATGAGATTTAGTGACTGTCCTGAACGGTCACCCCGTGCTTGCTCCTACGAACTCCCTAGCCTATAGGGATTTTCTTTTACGTCCATGTGTTTTTACAACGACGCGTCCTTCCCCTGAAGGACACCCTCATTAACGCACGTCGATTGGCCTCTCGATGGCCATGAGATATAGTGATTGTCTTGAACGGTCACCCCGTGCTTATTCCCGTGCACCCTCTAACTTGTAGGGTTTGGATTTCCATTTATGCATCTTCAATCCCTAGCCTGTAGGGATTTCACTTCGTCTGATATCGTCCTTAGATATGTTGTGTTCCGCATAGAGAACCTTCCCACGAGGGACAACTTCATTGGTATAAGTCGAACGGCCTCTCGATGGCCATGAGATTTGGTGACTGTCTTGAACGGTCACCAGCCGCTACCTTCTGCATACTCCCTAATCTAAGGGATTTCCATTGTCGCGTCATAACATCTAGCTCGCAACGATTTCACTAGGGTCTAATGTCTCCTCTAAGGCTATCCCTAGGATTACACGTCACACGTCTGCACTGCATACAAGGAGTTATAATACAAGGAGTCTTCTGCATACGCATGCATTTGCATTTTCATGCATTCATGCATTCATACGTTTACATTGACATTTACATTTGCATTCATACCTTCACCCGCATCCACACTTACCGCGCTAGCCGATTTCCCGAGACTCATGAAGAAGATCAAAGGATCACAAACTATGGAGAAAGGAGGATAAATTATTGAGAATGATCTTAGTCTTACTAAGGAAAAGAGGATGTCTTTCACCATGCCAGCCGCATGTCCATGCCTTATCGTAACAGGATTATAAATACAACAAAGGTTATCGTCGAGCAAGGATTAGTTCAACAAAGAAGTTCCCTCATAGATACACTCAAGGGGTATCTAGTGTCATACCCCAAATTTGTCCTACCCCTTTACTTCTAACTGGCTTAGGCTTTGCATTCATGTACATACATCACTTAGGTCATAATCCATATCCATGCATTCATATCATTGGTACTATTCAAAGGACTAGCAAGAAAAAGCTTTCCTGGCAGAGGTTTTCCTACCAAATGTGTGGATCTGAGGTGTAATCATGTGGCCATGGGTTCATTGAAGACTTCCTGGATTAGGGTTTTCCCATTCTCAACTCGATGCATTGACGGGAGTGTACAAGCTTGTGATTCATCTGATCCTCTCAATCAGGGTTTCTTTGATCAAAGTCAACCAGTTGACTTTCTGGTCAACATTTAATCAGGAGTGGATTCTATGAATGAGAAGCTCTCATAGTGACTATGTGGATGTGTTTGTTTGACTGGACTTGACTAGAAGAGATTTAATCGGGAATTTCATCAATAGTCGGAAAAATCAGAACAGTTGACTTTCGGGTCAAAATCGGAAAATTATTCAAATATTGACTTTTGATGGAAAATTAATCAAGAAAAGTCAAAGAATGGATAAAATCGGGAGTTCGACAAAAAGTTGCCAAAAATAGCAAAAGAGACAAAAATGGAAAGTTTCAACACTTAGAAAAAATTTTGGCATTGAAAATCTAGTTGAGCAGTCCACTTCAGCCCTGGTTTACATGTGGCAAATGACTTTTTTTTGAAGAAATTTCCAACATCAAAGTTATTCCTCTCATGGAGGAGAACAACTTTGTAGTTGGACACTTCTTCATTTGAAGCTTGTATGAAGAGTTAAAGTGTTGAGAAGTTGCTGGAAACTCATTTGAACCAAGTCGCAATTCAGGTCACAAGTCAGGTCATGACCTGACATTTTAACAAACACATGGCATGCCAAATCTCCAGCCATTTCTAAGGCTCTACAAAAGTGCCATAAGTGCAAACTTGGTATCATTCTATTCTCTGCCATTCCCTCTACACAATGAAGCAAGAATCAAGCCATTTAGGCAAATATTGAATCGGTTACAAAGCTCCAAAGTCACCCTTTCGCAAAGTCAAAGCCACGCGTCTGGCTAGCTAAAGTTCCAAGTCATGACCTGACATTTACACAAACACGTGGTGGGCCGAATTCGTGTCCACATTTCTTCTTCCACAAGCATCCATTTTGGACAAACTTGGTCTCTAACGACTCTTTGACGTGATATCTACCTAATGGATCCAAGATCACTGAGTTCAGACACGCATGGGTCAAGAGAGAGGCATTCAAAGTGGTGCCCTCACCAAGTCATGTTTTGGCCGAGAATGCAAGCCAAATCCAGGTCACACGCAGGCAAGGCATAGCAACGGTAGCGCAGCGAGTTTCAAGTTATCTCTCCCCCACTTCCAAACATTTTCTCAAGACTTTTCCAACACCAACCTTGTTCTATTACATGCCATCTTTGTAATGAAATCAAGAGGTCATCATTTGGGCAAGTGGTCAGCATTTTAAAGAGACGCGAAGTATGCTACTCGGGCATGTTAGCTAAAGGCATTTACGCCCTCCTGCTGTAGCAGCATGCATGAGTAAGTGAATCTCCATGCACACTCTGCCATGCAAAAGCCAACCATAAGCAAAGACACTTATGCATTAAGGGTGGAACAAGGGCAAGCCATAGCACTCTCATACCACCAGGAATGAAAACTGAACTTGCTCACTCAGCAAAGACAATGACATATAACTCTCATTCATGCCAATCAAGAGTCCCACACTGGAGAAAACGAAATAGCACGCTGCCCACTACCATAGAGTCCCACATTCAAGAGAGTGTAATCATGAACCAATGATTGGCATTATAAATACAATGTTGCAGCAACCATTGCGATTCATTCACGATTCACTCACCACACTACATATTCTCATTTCTCTTCCTCTCACTCTCATTTGTTCTCTCCCTCAGTTCCCTCTCCTTTCTCACCCATTCCGCCACCAACTGCCACCATAACTGTCTCCTCCGGCCACCCTAACTAACCTCTATAACAAACTCCGGCCACTGTAACTGATTCCGCCGCCGTCACCTTCATCCTCTTCTTCAGCTCTCAACCATCACCACCGGATCAGCCTCAACCGATCCTCATCTCCCTCGCCTACAAGCTCCAAGCTGAAGATCCTTTCATCTCCATCGCCAAGAACTGACAAGTGACACTACCGGTGCCGTCATCGCCTTCGAGAGTCATATCCGGAACGTGGAGAGCTAAAGCTTTACGAAGACACCAGCTCAAGACTTCATCAGGTAAGATCTGAAGACTCTCTCCATATTCTAGCAGCATGCTTGGGCTCATGTAGTGTACTTAGGATTTTCTTGCTCATAATGATGCGTGATGCTATGTGGATCTGTGAGTTTCTTGAGTTTGTGATTCTGTTAGTTCGAATGTCGATTTACGTACGTGTTGCTTGCATATAAGTCTTTTGAATGCTTAGAAAGATGCTGATGCGTGTGGATTGGACTTCGGTGAAGTGTGTTAGTTTTAGAGAGTTTATTTGCTTGCTTCGGTTTCAGAGATAGGAAAAGAATTAGAGAAATCTAAGGCTAGATTCGGATTCAGCATTGAAAACCGAGTCAGGTGATGTTGGTTCGGTCAATTTCTGGGCAAAATGTAGGTCTCCGGCGTGGTGAAGCCGCCGGAGAAGATGACCGGCGAAGTAAGGGTCCGGCGAGGGTCTTTCTCTTTCTTTCTCCATACTGAGCTTGCGTGGCGCGTTTCAAGTGGCCTATGCTCCCACTTTTTGTTATTTTTGTTTTATTATAATGATTGGCTTGTGTGGTGTTACGTTCTAATTGGCCCTGGTATTTGTTTTTGTCATTTAGTGACTAAAGAATATAATGACCAATTGATGAGAGTCCACTATGCTCCTTGTGTCACGTTTGCCATGCTGTAACCCATAATTAATCACATGCTGAAGAGAGTGAAATAAAAATGGAATAATTGGAAGTAGATGATGACGTTGGGCCTCATGCGCTGGGCCTCACCATTTTCAGAAACGGCACTCCCCATCTGCTAGTACACCTTTGCGCATGATAGACTGGGCCAAACACCTTTGCTATTCTCACACCCCTGTTCAGGCCTGTTTAGCGTTTTAACTTGATTTTAGTTCTTTTTGAAACTGCTTTTGCACCTCCGGTGCATAATAAAAACAAATATTAAAAATTGATTTTCTTTTCTTCTTTCTTGCTTATTAATTGTTTTTTTCTTAAATAAAATGACAAAAATATTTTTACTCAATTAGACCTTTTTTAGAGTTTTATTTTTTCTTTTAATCGAATCTTAATTGATTGATCTCTTTGGTTTTTAATTGATTGATAAACCATAAAAAATGAATAGTTTTAGTCTTTAATTCAAAATAGCTTCTCACATGAATAAAAATGAAATTGTTTGTGTATATACTTTCATAAATAGTTTAGATTTTATTCCTTTTATTTCTGTGAATATTTTCTTATATTGTGAGTGCTTAATCCCTCTCCCATTTCCTTTTGGAAATTAATCAATAACATAGATGTAGAAACTAGGACTAGTTCCCCTTTTGCATTCTTTTTCTTTTAGAACATAAAACGCTAATATAAATACTTGAATAAACTCCCCATAAAAAATACAAAGAAAATACTTAAAACATTAATAATCAAAGTGAAAATCTTAAAAAGGGAATGGAAGCTTGAACATCCCTTGCTTTAGGGAATGTTCGAGTGCTTGGACCTCCCTTGCTTTAGGGTTCCGTCCGGGCGTAAGTTCCCAAACTCTAAAAAACACAAACCATAGAGCAACTCGAGTTTCCCTTGCTTTAGGGATTTCCTCGAAACGCTCAAACTCTCTCCTCTCTCTCCTTTCTTAAGGGCAAGTTATCTCCGCTCCATTGCATCCTAGGCTGTCCCTTATGCAAGAGCGCGAGCGTTAACGCCGCCCGACTAAAAAACACAAAAACAAACAGAAAATCTTTAGCCGAGCTACGGTAACTCTGATTCCTGAAAAGGATACGTAGGCAGCGGGGTAGGGCCCGTGCGAGTACAATTCTTTATTTTCCCTACATTTTGCATTCATTTCGCATTTAGACATAGACATAGTTATACACCCTTTAGATAGAAACAAACATAGGTGGATACCATCGAGTACGATGGGCGCGAGGGGTGCTAATACCTTCCCCTTGCGTAACCGACTCCCGTACCTTGATTCTCTGGTCGCAAGACCCTGTTCCTTCCTTTGTTAGGTTTTCTGATATTCCTTTCCCTTATGGGATAAATATATTGGTGGCGACTCTGTTCATTTTTCGCGAGCGTGCGACAGCTGGCGACTCTGCTGGGGATGTTGCTAGACCTATTGCGGGTCCATTCTTAGCGAGTCGATCCTAGCCTGCGTTTGTTTGTTTATTTACTGGGTGTTTATTTGTTTTATGTCTATATCTTGTATATATGTTTGCATGTTTATTTTCTGCTTGCATATCATGTTTATTTCTGTTTGCACATCATGCATATGGATTATATTCTGTGTTCCTTGGGGTCTTCTGTTCTGTTTTGCAGGTTGGGTGGGATGTTTTGTGAGGTAAAAGGCCCACTACCCAGGCCAAGTGACACATAGGATTAGTGTGGATGCTCATGTTGACTCCCGTGGCCCTTGCTACGATCGAGTTCAGCATGGGGTACCACAACTGGGCGAGGTTCTTTCATGGAACACTGTGTCTGGCACCCTTGTTGCCACAAACACTTTGTACCCCATGGGAACTGTAGACCCTAGTGACCATTAGGAACCACCTGTCCGTGTCTAGAATTCATACCCGTGAGTTTGGGGTGGGACAGGATACTAGCCTTCATCATACCCGGATTTCCATTTTGCAGTCTGAAGCCGGAATTTTGAACCTGCTACATTCAGTATTACCCAGTTATTCAAAGATTGCGAGGGACATTCAGTCTCTCACTGTACCACACACATGACACATGACACATCATGCTATTGCATCCACCTCACTTCATTCGTGGAGAATCCTAGAGTCCATTTCCAAAAAAAAAAAAAAAAAAAAAAAAAAAAAAAAAAAAGGATGTATATACTCTCTTGAAAAAGAAAAAGAAAAGAAAGAGAAAAAGAAATATTGAAAGGACTTTAGGATTCTCCCAAGGAAATGCATTCCGCCATATCATTTAACATGCATGTTCATTTATTTTCAGGAACTTTTGGCTTTGTCTCCGACCAACACATGGCCACACCAATGAAGACTGTTAGACGCAACCCTTCTTATTCTTTCTTGAATCCGAATCTGGATTCCGTTGGGTGTTTAGCAAAGAAGATTACGCCAGATGAGACAACCAACTTCAGAAAGGAATATGGGTACATTCTGAGCCTTCTCAAGATGCCGTTCACCAAGTACGAGCAAGAAGGGGTTCATACTTTGCTGCAGTTCTATAATCCTTCCCTCCGCTGCTTCACGTTTACCGACTACCTCTTGGTTCCTACATTGGAAGAGTATTCCCTATTTCTTGGCATCCCTATAAAGAAGGAAGTGCCATACTATAGCGCCATGAAGGCCCCTGATTCCATTGAAATTGCTAAGGCTCTTTATTTGAGCAAGTCGGTCGTGGAAGCAAATCTCACCAAGAAAGGAGGAGGTTTTGGTTTTTGCATGGATTTTCTTGTCAAAAGGGGTTGTGAAGCTGCTGAAGCCAAGGAATGGGACACATTTAGGGCTATCTTGTCTCTAAGCATATATGGCATCGTTTTGTTCTCAGACGTCCCTAATTTTGTTGACATGAATGCAATTCATATATTCATCTTGCAGAATCCGGTTCCCACGCTTTTGGGGGATGTTTATCACTCCATTCATCACAAGGGTATTCAAAAAGGAGGTAAGGGAGGTCTGGTTAGATTCTGTGCTCCGTTGTTATACCGATGGTTCAGGTCACATCTGCCTGAGCGTGGAGCTTTCGTTGATAGTAGGCACACATCTAAATGAGCTGAAAGGATTATGGGGCTGAGGGCTAAAGATATCGTCTGGTACAATAGCGCTTTAGATGACAGGGAAGTTATTATGAGTTGCGGAAGGTTCAAAAATGTACCTCTCATGGGTCTTAGGGGCGGAATCAACTATAATCCCGTCTTGGCCAGAAGAACATTTGGATATGCTTTTATCAGTCCACCTGAGCAAACAGAGATAGCTGAGAACATTTTCTATCATGTGGCCACCGACAATGGGCAGATGGCAGAAGCTGCACAAGCCTGGAAGAGTATTTGTTGGAGAGATAAGAAACATTTTGGTCAGCGAGATTGTGCTACTTATGAGGACTATACTAAATGGGTCGAATCTGTGGTTGCTGTTCGAGGGATGCCTTTCCCTCCCAAGGATCCTTTGTACCCCCCTGCTGGTAAACAACCCAACATTGTCTCCATGCCCTGTTATAATCAAACTGTGGAAGAGAATCGAAAATTGACTGAACAAATGGAAACAATGCAAGTTAAGATGAATACTGATAGGCAAGAGAAGCTTTCTGCTCTTCATAAGTTGAAAATGAGAGAAATAGAGCTGGAAGAGTTGTATGCTAGAGGAAGTACTTCTCAGAAGAGGCCAAGAATGACTGTGAATCCTAAATTTACTGAAACTCAAGAAAAGAAGCTGAAGGAATATTACGAGACTCAGTTGGCAGATTTGACTAAAAGGCTCCAGATTCAGACTGAAAATGCCAATTCAGAAAAGACTCGTCGAAAGAAAGCAGACAAGCTCTTGTTGGATCGCCAGAATACCATAGAGAAGTGTTATGAAGAGATCCGAAAGCTGAAAGGCCAGATAAGAGAAAAAGACCAAGAAAATGTCCAAGTTCAGGAGGAAGCTAGGTATTGGGAGGTGAAGAACCGCAACATGGAAACAATGCATTTCAGAAAAGACCTGCTGATTCAAGAGATCATTAAGAGGCCCACCCGTGTTGAGACCAAGAATCTCTTTGAAGAAATGAAGACTTGGAGTGATAAGCACATTGGAGATAGCCCACTTCGTCATTTGGACATGGGAGATCCTGCTTAGCATTGGTTTTTGTTATAGAATCACCACCAGTATTGTTGGATGGGGTTCTTATTTCCATTTTCTGTATTGTTGGCTCATGAGAGCAGAATATTTTGTACTTCGAACATGGTTGTGGAATTAATGGATTATGGTTGTTTATCTTGGTTGCGCTTCGTTATTTCCCGTTATCTTGTGTTGTTGGTTTGAGACAAAGCTAAAAAGTCTTGAAAATAATAAAACATGCACACATGCACCCATGCACTCATAGCATACTGCATTTACAGGTTTTTATCAGGTTCTAATTGGGGTCCCTTCCACAGATTTCTTTTCCGACGACGAAGCTGACTTTCTTACATCCTTACCGCACCAGGAGCAACGAGAGAATCATGGATCAATTTGAACAGAGTCAAGCTGCCCTCCGTAGGGATATGGATGTTATGGGGGAAAGAATGACCCAACTTATGGAGACTCTTCATGTCGTTGTCCAAGGACAAGAAGAGCTCAGAAAGAGCGTTGCTGGGCTGATCAAAGATACTCCTACCAATTCTGCTGATGGAGGGGTGAAAACTAAAGAGATTCCTGTTGAGGGGATAGCAAAAGTAGTGGACGACCACCATGAGGTTATTGACCTTGAACATGATCTTACTGCTGAGTTGACTGAGACTGCTAAGATGTACCAAGCTCTCGAAGAACGCCTTAAGGCTGTTGAGGTTGCTAAAACTTCGAGTTTCAACACTGCTGCTATGTGCTTGGTACCTGGGATTGTTATTCCCCCGAAGTTCAAAGTGCCAGATTTTGATAAGTACAAGGGAGTTACTTGCCCAGAGACTCACATTCGTTCTTACTGCCGTAAGATGGCTGCTCATGCTGAGAACGAACCTCTGCTTATGCATTTCTTCCAGGATAGTCTCACTGGAGCCCCATTAGAGTGGTATATGAAGCTCGAGAGGTCTAATGTTAGTACTTGGGGAGAACTTGTTGATGCCTTCTTGAAACAATACCACTACAATACTGCTATGGCTCCCAGCCGTGCCCAACTGCAAAATATGTCACAGAAATCTGAAGAGTCTTTTAAAGAATACGCCCAGAGGTGGCGTGAACTTGCTTCCCGTGTCCAACCTCCTCTCTTGGACCGCGAGTTGATTGATCTGTTTATGGGGACTTTGAAAGGGCCGTATCTTCAGCACATGGTTAGTAATACTTCTCCTTCTTTTTCGGATGTGGTCATCATTGGTGAGAGGGTTGAGAACTGTGTCAAAGCTGGTACCATTCAAGGTGTTACTAATCCTAGCAACTCAAGTGGTAATGGTAAGAAGCCGTATTCTGGGTTTGTGAAGAAGAAGGAGGGTGAGACTAGCACCGCTTTTGTTGACCAAGGCCGAGCTCCTGCATATTCTGCTGTTCCACCTCCTTATTATCCGATGCCTTATGCTGTTCCTAGCCCATATGTCCCTCAGGCATATGCTGCTGCTCTTCCACAACCATGGATGGCACCCCAACATCCTTTCGTACCACAACAACAAGGTGCTGCGCCTCAGAATCGTCAACAGAACCCTAGGCCTCAAGGTCAAAGGGGCCCACAAAGAACAAGATTCCAAGATAGGCGTATTGATCCGGTTCCGATGTCATATGCCCAACTCCTCCCTCAGTTGCTTGCTGGCCAATTGGTACAACTCCGTGAACTGGGGCCTCCACCTAGTCCTCTCCCTCCCGGTTATGATGTTAATGCTCGATGTGAATTTCATTCAGGGGCCCCAGGCCATACTATTGAAAAGTGTAGAGCATTCAAGTTGAAGGTTCAGGATCTCCTTGACGACAAACTTATATCGTTCGCTCCTACTGGTCCTAATGTGCAGAATAATCCTATGCCTCCTCATACTGGTACGACCAATGCTATTGAGTTATGTGAGGATCAGATCCTGGTTAATGATGTTAATGAGGTTAGGATGCCGCTAGCAGTTGTCAGAGAGTATCTTATGCAACAAAAGGTTTTGTGTGAACTACATGACTACTGTTTGCAATGTTCTTCTAATCCTGAGGAATGCACAAGGTTGAGAGAGGAAATCCAGAAACTAATGGATGAAGGTGTTCTTAGAGTAGAAAGGGTCGTTCCTGTCGAAGATGTGGCTACTTTAGAGATCCCTTACTACCCTACTGAGATATCAAAGACTCAGGGCACTTCTTTGGTCATTCATGCTCCGAGTACTCCTTTGGTCGTTCAAGCTCCGAGGACTCCATTGGTTATTCAGGTTCCAAATGTTCCTTCGACTCCTTCAACCTCGTTTATTGTTCCCTCTCCTGTGAATGATTCTAAGGCTGTTCCTTGGAGTTATAATGCCGTGTATATTCGAGGGAAGAAATATGATTGTCCTCCGGTGGGTAATTCGAGCATCACTAATATTACTGGCACTAGTGGCATTACCCGTAGTGGTCGGATCTTTGCTGCCCCTCCTCCGCTTCCTAAAGAGACCAATAAAGAGGCTAGTACACAAGCAAAAGGAAAGCAAGTTGCTGCTGATCCTCCTGTGACACGTAATGCACAAGATGCCGAGCAACTCTTGAAAATCATTAAGAAAAGTGATTACAAAGTGATTGACCAACTCGATCAGACCCAAGCCAAGATCTCCATCTTGTCTCTCTTGGTACATTCTGAAGCTCATCGTGATGCTCTGATGAAAGTTCTGGCTTCCGCTCACGTAACTCAAGACATTACCGTGCCTCAGTTTGAAGGGGTTGTGACCAACATTGCTGCTGGTAATTGTTTGGGTTTTTCTGATGATGAGCTTCCACCTGAGGGTAGAGCACACAACAAAGCGTTGCATATCTCCGTCAAGTGTCTGGATGCTGTGTTGTCTCGAGTTCTGATTGATACCGGTTCTTCTCTTAATGTGATGCCCAAGACTACTTTGTTTAAGCTGAGTATGGATGGGATTATGATGAGACCATGCAATATGAGTGTCAGAGCGTTTGATGGCTCCAGAAGGTCCGTAGAAGGGGAAATTGATCTGCCCGTTTTGATTGGCCCTCACATGTTCTATATTGCCTTCTATGTCATGGATATAAGTCCTTCATACACTTGCCTCTTGGGTCGTCCTTGGATCCATGCTGCTGGGGCTGTGACATCTACCCTCCATCAGTGTTTGAAATTTGTTGTGAATGACAAGATTGTTGTGATCACTGGTGAAGAGGATTTGATCGTCAATAATCTGGCGTCATACCGTTATGTTGAAGTGGAGGGAGAGGTACAAGAGACACCTTTTCAGGCCTTAGAGATTGTGTCGGTTGATAAACTCCCCGTGGTTGAAAATAAGAAAGAACTCGGAGCACCCCTCTCGTCTCTGAATGATGCTAAGGCCTTCTTAGAAGCTGGTACTCCCCATAGTGCCTGGGGCAAGCTGATTGATGTTCATGAGAAGCGAGACAAGTATGGCCTTGGGTATCAACCACCTTCCTCTACTCAACTCAGCATGATTCCTGGAAAGAAGGTGATTCCCCCCATTTCTCAAGTGTTCGTCAGTGCAAGCACCAATTCTGGAAGTCAGGTTCTCGCCGTGGATGATGATGATGAAGAAGATCTCTCCAGATTCATTTGCCATGCTGCGCCTGGACAGGAGCTCAACAATTGGACTATCTTGGACGTCCCCAGAGTCACTTTTATGGAGATGTAATTTTCTTGTTTCGATAAGTCATATGCTTCGCCCTAAGCATTTTGACCGCTTGTATAAAGAAGGGCCCCCCATGTTGTTTCAGTTTGTTTAATATTGAATGAAAATCATATCTTCGCATGCAATTACTGTTCCATTTCTTTCATTTTTGTTTTTTTTTTTTTTTTTTTTTTTTACTTTAAAAACTTTTTCAAAAATGGCAAAGCTTCTCTTTTCCCTTTTCTTTTTATGTGTTGCATTCTAAGGCATAAATCATCCATCGTGCAGATCTGGCTCGAATTCCACCAAAAATGATAATGTTACAGTTCCACGTCTTAATATCCTTGAGAATCCAATTGACCAAGCTGATGAGGATAGTGGGGAAGATTGTGAAGTCCCTGAGGAATTGGCAAGACTTTTGAGACAAGAGGAGAAATCTATTCAGCCACATCAAGAAGCCGTAGAAATCATCAACCTCGGTTCAGAAGAAGCAAAAAGAGAAGTCAAGATAGGGGCCGCTTTGCAAAGTGATGTGAAGAGAAGGTTGATTGAGCTGCTTCGGGAGTATGTTGACATCTTCGCCTGGTCATACGAGGACATGCCTGGTTTAGACACGGATATAGTTATGCACAGGTTACCGCTCAAACCAGAATGTCCGCCTGTAAAGCAGAAACCACGAAGAACTCGACCTGATATGGCTTTGAAAATCAAGGAGGAAGTTGAAAAACAGTTGAAGGCGGGTTTCTTATCTGTGTGTGAATATCCTCCTTGGATTGCAAACATAGTACCTGTTCCTAAGAAGGACGGAAAGGTACGCATGTGCGTTGACTACCGAGATTTGAATAGGGCAAGTCCGAAAGACGATTTCCCTTTGCCTCATATTGATGTGCTAGTCGACAACACTGCTCAGTATTCGGTATTCTCCTTCATGGACGGTTTTTCTGGCTATAATCAAATAAAAATGGCTCCTGAAGATATGACCAAGACTACCTTCACTACCCCGTGGGGTACGTACTGTTATAAAGTGATGCCTTTTGGTCTTAAGAATGCTGGTGCAACATATCAACGTGCGATGGTGACCCTTTTCCATGATATGATCCATAAAGAGATTGAGGTGTACGTCGATGATATGATTGCAAAATCCCAAACTGAGGAGGAACATTTGATATATCTTGAGAAACTGTTTGCTCGTTTGCGTAAATTCAAGTTGAGGCTTAATCCAAACAAGTGCACTTTTGGAGTGCGATCTGGAAAATTACTTGGATTCATTGTGAGCCAGCGAGGGATTGAGGTCGACCCTGACAAAGTAAGAGCAATACAGAATATGCCAGCACCAAAGAATGAAAAAGAGGTCCGAGGGTTCCTTGGGAGATTGAATTACATAGCCAGGTTCATTTCTCATCTCACTGACACCTGTGAACCCATCTTCAAACTGCTGCGCAAAAATCAAGATATCCGTTGGGATGATCATTGTCAGGAGGCCTTCGAAAAGATCAAGCAGTATCTCCAAGAGCCACCAATTCTCATGCCTCCGGTTCCTGGGAGGCCGCTTCTTATGTACTTAACTGTGCTCGAAGGATCTATGGGGTGTGTGCTGGGCCAACATGACGAGTCTGGTCGAAAAGAGTGCGCCATTTATTACCTGAGCAAAAAGTTTACCGATTGTGAATCCCGCTACTCACTACTCGAGAAAACTTGCTGTGCTTTGGTATGGGCTGCTCGCCGACTGAGGCAGTATATGTTGACTCACACTACTCTATTGATCTCCAAAATGGACCCGATAAAGTACATCTTCGAAAAACCGGCTCTTACAGGGAGACTAGCCCGATGGCAAATGCTTTTATCAGAATACGACATCCAGTATGTCACACAGAAGGCCATCAAAGGAAGTGTCCTTGCAGATCATCTTGCTCATCAGCCATTAGAAGAGTATCAGTCAATGAAGTTTGACTTTCCTGATGAAGATATCATGAGACTGGATGATAACGAAGGACCCGAACCAGGAGAGCGATGGACTCTCACGTTCGATGGTGCATCAAATGCTATGGGCCATGGTATTGGGGCAGTTTTGACTTCTCCTCGTCAAACTCACATCCCTTTCACAGCTAGAATATGCTTTGATTGCACAAACAATGTCGCAGAATACGAAGCTTGCATAATGGGTCTCGAAGCGGCCATTGATATGAGGATCAAGATCCTTGAGGTGTATGGGGATTCTGCCTTGGTTATACATCAAGTGAGAGGTGATTGGGAAACACGACACCCCAATTTAGTTCCTTATAAGGATTATATTTTGGAGTTGCTGCCTGATTTTGAGGAAATCACTTTCAATCACATCCCCCGAGAGGAAAATCAATTGGCAGATGCTTCGGCTACTTTGGCGGCTATGTTCAGAGTTAGCTCCCCTAAAGAAGTACCAGACATAACGATCCTCCGTTACAAGGAACCTGCCCATGTATTCCCTGCTCATTGTCTCACTACTGAAGATGTGTATGATGAAAAGCCATGGTATTACGACATCAAGAGGTATGTTGAGAAGCAAGAGTATCCCGAAGATGCTACGATTGGTGATAAGCGAACGCTTCGAAGGTTAGCATCCAAATTCTTCTTGTCAGGAGACGTCCTGTACAAAAGAAACTATGATTCAGTTTTGCTCAGATGCGTGGATAGACACGAAGCAGAATTGATCATGCGGGAAATTCATGAAGGATCCTTTGGAACCCATTCCAGTGGACATTCTATGGCCAAAAAGATCTTGCGAGCAGGATATTATTGGATGACAATTGAAAGCGATTGTTATGTGTATGTGAAGAAATGTCATAAATGTCAGGTGTATGCTGATAGAATTCATGTTCCTCCAACTCCTTTGAATGTTCTGACATCACCTTGGCCCTTTGCTATGTGGGGCATAGACATGATCGGACGGATAGAGCCGCAAGCTTCGAATGGACACAGATTTATTCTTGTTGCTATCGACTACTTCACCAAATGGGTTGAAGCTGCTTCTTACAAGAACGTAACCAAGCAAGTCGTTACTCGCTTCATCAAGAAAGAGATCATATGCCGATATGGGGTTCCAAACAAGATCATCACTGATAATGGGTCCAATCTTAATAACAAGATGATGGCTGAGTTGTGTGAAGAGTTCAAGATTGAACATCACAATTCATCACCCTATCGGCCAAAGATGAATGGCGCTGTCGAAGCTGCTAACAAGAATATAAAGAAGATTGTCCAGAAAATGGTTAGAACGTATAAAGATTGGCATGAGATGCTGCCATTTGCTTTGCATGGCTATAGAACTTCTGTTCGTACTTCAACTGGGGCAACTCCCTTCTCTCTTGTCTACGGCATGGAGGCCGTACTACCTGTCGAAGTGGAAATTCCTTCATTGAGAGTCTTGATGGACGCCAAACTCGATGAAACTGAATGGGTTCAAACGAGGCTTGATCATCTCAATCTAATTGAGGAAAAACGCTTATCTGCTATCTGCCATGGCCAGTTGTACCAAAAGAGGATCAAGAAAGCGTATGACAAGAAGATTCGGCCTCGAGAATTCCACACAGGTGACCTAGTCGTAAGGAAGATCTTGCCAATTCACACTGATCCAAGGGGAAAATGGACTCCCAACTATGAGGGACCATACATTGTGAAGAAAGCATTTTCAGGGGGTGCTTTAATCCTGACAAAGATGGATGGGGAAGACGTTCCGCTTCCAGTCAATTCAGACTCAGTCAAAAAATACTACGCATAAAAGGCCCGCTAGGTCGACGTACCTAGGCAAAAATAAGGGCATCCCGGCAAACCAAAAGGGTTTGGGCAAAAATTAGGGATAAAACAAAAAAAAAGGAATAACCCGCTAAGTTGAAAACCCGAAAGGGCGGCTTAGGCAAAAAGGGGCATCCCGCTGGATTGAAAACCCGAAAGGGCGATCCAGGCAAAAGTTAGGGATCAAAAGCGAAAGGCTGCAGTCTGAATATCCTTCACAAAGACCACTATACGCCCTTGGCAGAACGGACAGATCAATCCAACCACTACCCTTCTGAAGCAAAGCATTGAGAGGATCGAGGATATGGGAACTGTAGCAATATCAGTTTTAGTGGAAATCCGAGCATTTCTCTTTGCCATTTTTGCTCTTTGCATTTGTATTTTCTTTTTTCGCAACTACCTCATTTAGGAGTTGCTTCCTTGTACAGAAGCCTGTTCACAGGCATGCCATCAATAAAATGATCTTTTGATGCAAAAGCTTTCTTTCTTTCTTTTCATTTTACGCATGCGAGGTGTGATTTAATTCGTTATTAAACATTGCATTGAGAACATGGGGGCAATAATCGCAAAATCAAAACGAAACATGATGTTACGTAAACATAAAAGTGCTCGAAGGGGCACCATTTGCATCCAAACGTTGTTTTCTGTGCAGGTTGCAGGTTCTAGCCATCATCTTGATTCATGACGTGTCACAAAAGTCATCATCATCCCACGTAAAAGTTCCAGAGTATAATTCATCAGTACCGGTAAGCATGGGGCACCTACTCTCTCAAGACTCGTGATTCCCCAAGCAGCATAGGATGTAAGGAAAGTCGAGCAAAGTCATTTTATCCCCAGCAGGGATATATTCCAACCCTCAACACAATTACCAACAATCTTTGGTACTGTAGGGTTTCAATATCAATTCACGATGATGGTTCAAGATCACAAAGCAAGGGACCCCAATGATCCTACTCTCCGGTTCCACCGAAGGCCTTTATTTGGCACTCTTTGCATATAGATTCCATTACATATAGCATTTGCATCCTCAAAAGCGTAACATATCCGTCAAAAGCGGAACATGACGCCAGGCATCAAAATTCAAACATGCATACAAAGCATAAGCCAGATAATACGAATCATCACTCAATCAAGACAATGATACATCCCCACACAAAAAGTTGTCCTTTCAAATTCCGATTGATATCTGCTACTACATCTCAAATCTCTTCCAACCACGGTGCCGATGCGAGGTATCTTCAATCTCTGATGAGCGTTTGACACAATGTCTTCTTTTGTCCCCTGGTGTCGAGTCGATGTTGAGTCATAGATCGCCACGAGATCTTATTCCTTTCCAAAGTGTGGAAAATCGCACGAGATTTTCTTTCGATGTTGAGTCGTAGATCGCCACGAGATCTTACTCTTTCCAAAGTGTAGAGGATCGCACGAGATCTTCTTTCGATGTTGAGTCATAGATCGCCACGAGATCTTATTCCTTTCCAAAGTGTGGAAAATCGCAAGAGATTTTCATTCGACGTTGAGTCATAAGATCGCTACGAGATCTTATTCTCTTTTCTTCAGTTGACGAGCTAATCGCACGAGATTTTCTCTCGATGTTGAGTCATAAGATCGCTACGAGATCTTATTCCTGTCCAAAATGTGGAAAATCGCACGAGATTTTCTTTCGAGGTTGAGTCATAAGATCGCTACGAGATCTTATTCCTTTCCGAAGTGTGGAAAATCACACGAGGTTTTCCTTCGATGTCGAGTCATAGATCGCCACGAGATCTTATTTCTTTCAGTCCTGACGTTGAGTCGTAAATCGCACGAGGTTTTTTCTTTCGATCATTGTTTCACACAACCATTCTCTTTGAAAACCCCGTGTCGGCACCGCTACCACGTTATAAGCTATCTCCATTCAAACCCATTACTCACTGTAAATTCTTCCACCAGAAAAAACAAAAACAAAAATTCTCTTTCCCCAGCAGATATCAACAAACAAAAATAAGGATAACATTTACACCATCTTCTCTTTGGGGACAAATTTCTGGTACTTTGATATTTAATCTTCTTCTACCTTGAACGCTCGAAAGGCTAGCGCCAATCTCACCTTCAGGTTTAAGACGATTAAATAGGGGCAGCTGTCATACCCCAAATTTGTCCTACCCCTTTACTTCTAACTGGCTTAGGCTTTGCATTCATGTACATACATCACTTAGGTCATAATCCATATCCATGCATTCATATCATTGGTACTATTCAAAGGACTAGCAAGAAAAAGCTTTCCTGGCAGAGGTTTTCCTACCAAATGTGTGGATCTGAGGTGTAATCATGTGGCCATGGGTTCATTGAAGACTTCCTGGATTAGGGTTTTCCCATTCTCAACTCGATGCATTGACGGGAGTGTACAAGCTTGTGATTCATCTGATCCTCTCAATCAGGGTTTCTTTGATCAAAGTCAACCAGTTGACTTTCTGGTCAACATTTAATCAGGAGTGGATTCTATGAATGAGAAGCTCTCATAGTGACTATGTGGATGTGTTTGTTTGACTGGACTTGACTAGAAGAGATTTAATCGGGAATTTCATCAATAGTCGGAAAAATCAGAACAGTTGACTTTCGGGTCAAAATCGGAAAATTATTCAAATATTGACTTTTGATGGAAAATTAATCAAGAAAAGTCAAAGAATGGATAAAATCGGGAGTTCGACAAAAAGTTGCCAAAAATAGCAAAAGAGACAAAAATGGAAAGTTTCAACACTTAGAAAAAATTTTGGCATTGAAAATCTAGTTGAGCAGTCCACTTCAGCCCTGGTTTACATGTGGCAAATGACTTTTTTTTGAAGAAATTTCCAACATCAAAGTTATTCCTCTCATGGAGGAGAACAACTTTGTAGTTGGACACTTCTTCATTTGAAGCTTGTATGAAGAGTTAAAGTGTTGAGAAGTTGCTGGAAACTCATTTGAACCAAGTCGCAATTCAGGTCACAAGTCAGGTCATGACCTGACATTTTAACAAACACATGGCATGCCAAATCTCCAGCCATTTCTAAGGCTCTACAAAAGTGCCATAAGTGCAAACTTGGTATCATTCTATTCTCTGCCATTCCCTCTACACAATGAAGCAAGAATCAAGCCATTTAGGCAAATATTGAATCGGTTACAAAGCTCCAAAGTCACCCTTTCGCAAAGTCAAAGCCACGCGTCTGGCTAGCCAAAGTTCCAAGTCATGACCTGACATTTACACAAACACGTGGTGGGCCGAATTCGTGTCCACATTTCTTCTTCCACAAGCATCCATTTTGGACAAACTTGGTCTCTAACGACTCTTTGACGTGATATCTACCTAATGGATCCAAGATCACTGAGTTCAGACACGCATGGGTCAAGAGAGAGGCATTCAAAGTGGTGCCCTCACCAAGTCATGTTTTGGCCGAGAATGCAAGCCAAATCCAGGTCACACGCAGGCAAGGCATAGCAACGGTAGCGCAGCGAGTTTCAAGTTATCTCTCCCCCACTTCCAAACATTTTCTCAAGACTTTTCCAACACCAACCTTGTTCTATTACATGCCATCTTTGTAATGAAATCAAGAGGTCATCATTTGGGCAAGTGGTCAGCATTTTAAAGAGACGCGAAGTATGCTACTCGGGCATGTTAGCTAAAGGCATTTACGCCCTCCTGCTGTAGCAGCATGCATGAGTAAGTGAATCTCCATGCACACTCTGCCATGCAAAAGCCAACCATAAGCAAAGACACTTATGCATTAAGGGTGGAACAAGGGCAAGCCATAGCACTCTCATACCACCAGGAATGAAAACTGAACTTGCTCACTCAGCAAAGACAATGACATATAACTCTCATTCATGCCAATCAAGAGTCCCACACTGGAGAAAACGAAATAGCACGCTGCCCACTACCATAGAGTCCCACATTCAAGAGAGTGTAATCATGAACCAATGATTGGCATTATAAATACAATGTTGCAGCAACCATTGCGATTCATTCACGATTCACTCACCACACTACATATTCTCATTTCTCTTCCTCTCACTCTCATTTGTTCTCTCCCTCAGTTCCCTCTCCTTTCTCACCCATTCCGCCACCAACTGCCACCATAACTGTCTCCTCCGGCCACCCTAACTAACCTCTATAACAAACTCCGGCCACTGTAACTGATTCCGCCGCCGTCACCTTCATCCTCTTCTTCAGCTCTCAACCATCACCACCGGATCAGCCTCAACCGATCCTCATCTCCCTCGCCTACAAGCTCCAAGCTGAAGATCCTTTCATCTCCATCGCCAAGAACTGACAAGTGACACTACCGGTGCCGTCATCGCCTTCGAGAGTCATATCCGGAACGTGGAGAGCTAAAGCTTTACGAAGACACCAGCTCAAGACTTCATCAGGTAAGATCTGAAGACTCTCTCCATATTCTAGCAGCATGCTTGGGCTCATGTAGTGTACTTAGGATTTTCTTGCTCATAATGATGCGTGATGCTATGTGGATCTGTGAGTTTCTTGAGTTTGTGATTCTGTTAGTTCGAATGTCGATTTACGTACGTGTTGCTTGCATATAAGTCTTTTGAATGCTTAGAAAGATGCTGATGCGTGTGGATTGGACTTCGGTGAAGTGTGTTAGTTTTAGAGAGTTTATTTGCTTGCTTCGGTTTCAGAGATAGGAAAAGAATTAGAGAAATCTAAGGCTAGATTCGGATTCAGCATTGAAAACCGAGTCAGGTGATGTTGGTTCGGTCAATTTCTGGGCAAAATGTAGGTCTCCGGCGTGGTGAAGCCGCCGGAGAAGATGACCGGCGAAGTAAGGGTCCGGCGAGGGTCTTTCTCTTTCTTTCTCCATACTGAGCTTGCGTGGCGCGTTTCAAGTGGCCTATGCTCCCACTTTTTGTTATTTTTGTTTTATTATAATGATTGGCTTGTGTGGTGTTACGTTCTAATTGGCCCTGGTATTTGTTTTTGTCATTTAGTGACTAAAGAATATAATGACCAATTGATGAGAGTCCACTATGCTCCTTGTGTCACGTTTGCCATGCTGTAACCCATAATTAATCACATGCTGAAGAGAGTGAAATAAAAATGGAATAATTGGAAGTAGATGATGACGTTGGGCCTCATGCGCTGGGCCTCACCATTTTCAGAAACGGCACTCCCCATCTGCTAGTACACCTTTGCGCATGATAGACTGGGCCAAACACCTTTGCTATTCTCACACCCCTGTTCAGGCCTGTTTAGCGTTTTAACTTGATTTTAGTTCTTTTTGAAACTGCTTTTGCACCTCCGGTGCATAATAAAAACAAATATTAAAAATTGATTTTCTTTTCTTCTTTCTTGCTTATTAATTGTTTTTTTCTTAAATAAAATGACAAAAATATTTTTACTCAATTAGACCTTTTTTAGAGTTTTATTTTTTCTTTTAATCGAATCTTAATTGATTGATCTCTTTGGTTTTTAATTGATTGATAAACCATAAAAAATGAATAGTTTTAGTCTTTAATTCAAAATAGCTTCTCACATGAATAAAAATGAAATTGTTTGTGTATATACTTTCATAAATAGTTTAGATTTTATTCCTTTTATTTCTGTGAATATTTTCTTATATTGTGAGTGCTTAATCCCTCTCCCATTTCCTTTTGGAAATTAATCAATAACATAGATGTAGAAACTAGGACTAGTTCCCCTTTTGCATTCTTTTTCTTTTAGAACATAAAACGCTAATATAAGTACTTGAATAAACTCCCCATAAAAAATACAAAGAAAATACTTAAAACATTAATAATCAAAGTGAAAATCTTAAAAAGGGAATGGAAGCTTGAACATCCCTTGCTTTAGGGAATGTTCGAGTGCTTGGACCTCCCTTGCTTTAGGGTTCCGTCCGGGCGTAAGTTCCCAAACTCTAAAAAACACAAACCATAGAGCAACTCGAGTTTCCCTTGCTTTAGGGATTTCCTCGAAACGCTCAAACTCTCTCCTCTCTCTCCTTTCTTAAGGGCAAGTTATCTCCGCTCCATTGCATCCTAGGCTGTCCCTTATGCAAGAGCGCGAGCGTTAACGCCGCCCGACTAAAAAACACAAAAACAAACAGAAAATCTTTAGCCGAGCTACGGTAACTCTGATTCCTGAAAAGGATACGTAGGCAGCGGGGTAGGGCCCGTGCGAGTACAATTCTTTATTTTCCCTACATTTTGCATTCATTTCGCATTTAGACATAGACATAGTTATACACCCTTTAGATAGAAACAAACATAGGTGGATACCATCGAGTACGATGGGCGCGAGGGGTGCTAATACCTTCCCCTTGCGTAACCGACTCCCGTACCTTGATTCTCTGGTCGCAAGACCCTGTTCCTTCCTTTGTTAGGTTTTCTGATATTCCTTTCCCTTATGGGATAAATATATTGGTGGCGACTCTGTTCATTTTTCGCGAGCGTGCGACATCTAGTCATAAAGGGGTTCATCTATGAACATAGCAAAACTTATAAGGACGCTCTATGATAACTAGGGGGCAAGGGTCAGTTCAACTGGGGCAATACCCTGAACGAAAATGCACATTTACGATGGAAGGAAGGCGGCATACGTTAACTCCCCACCAAGGGACAAAAGGGTCATAGGTTTTCTTTAGCAATCTACAAGCTCCGAAGGTTGCGAACGGTGTGATACTATCCTTAGAAAAAGCAAAAGAGGTTCAGTCAAAGGAAACTCATGAAGTTCCGATACGACGAAAACCCACTGCTAACAATTTATTCCCGACAGGTTTGACATGCTCAAGGAAAGTTCGAGATTACCCTTTACTTCTACAAGTCCATGAACTAAAGAGTAAAACAAGTTCAACGGATTTGCAAAGGAGATTGTCCCTAGGATCAATAGGTTTTGTCATGCTCAGAATTTCAACCCCTACGATCGCTAAGTTTTACTCAGGATAAAAGTTGTACCTTCATACTAGAAATTCTAATGGGATGACCATGCATGTTTTGGAGTCAATTCATTCGCTTCATTCGCTCACTACTACGACTTTCCACTCGCACACTTCTATTCTATTTTCAAATTCAAACTCAGGATTATTAACAAACATAAAGGAGAATGACGAATACAAATAACTAAATCTCTCTAAACGTATGCTTTCAAGGTAAGACCGAGCCGAAGATGTATAGGCATTATTTCAATTCCCAAACGGTGGAGGTATAAGGATGTTAATCCCTCGTCACCCCCTCGAGCCAAGAGTTGGAGTTTGTTTCTACTTTTCAAATAAACCTTGATTTCAACCAAGGG